>NC_073303.1:222539266-222696766 GCF_027595985.1 Sorex araneus | reverse complement strand
GACACCATTAAATCCTGTTGAATTCTTTATTTCTAAGGAGTGTATATATAGTTCTCTTGGTCTGACTTCATCTTTTTACTTTATACCCCTGACATAATTGACTTAGTATCCCAGGGCTCACTGATGATCATGGACTAAGCAGATCATTTCATCTAGAACCTAAAGTCCATAACCCATGATTCAGTCCACGTTTCACTTTGGAGTCCTTTCCAATCTGGGGGAGTGGAGAAGTGCTGTGGCCTTAATGAAGGGTGCTCATACGAATCTCATCTCCACAGGCAAGGTCAGTGACACATACATACCAAGGAATCTGAGATGGATCTCAGATAGATTTTCATCTAAGGAAGGAGTACCCCCTGGTAAAGAGGCAGCACTGTCGCACTGTTGTCCCCTTGCTCATCAATTTGCTTGAGCGGGCACCAGTAATGTCTCCATTGTGAGACTTGTTATTGTTTTTGGCATATCGAATACGCCACGGGGAGCTTGCCAGGCTCTGCTGTGCGGGCAGGATACTCTCGGTAGCTTGCCGGGCTCTCCGAGAGGGACGGAGGAACTAAAGCTGGGTCAGCTGCATGCAAGGCAAACACCCTACCTGCTGTGCTATCGCTCCAGTCCAAAGAAGTGGCTCATACGCAAAAATCATGGCTTGAGAATAGAGAGAACAGAGGAATTGATTTCATAGGATAAGAATCAAGAAGTGGGAGCTGGAGAGAGAGTACACGGAGCAAACCGCTTGCCTTGTATGTGACTAACCCGGTTTCAGTCAGTCTCCAGCACCACATAGTATTGCCGGCAGTAACTTCTAAACACAGAAACAGGAGTAGCCTCTGAGCACTACTGGGTGTGGCGTCCAAGCCTACCCCCCAAACAAAGATAAAGTGGTGGGAGGAAGTAGATAAATTCTTTCAACATTCAATGTTATTTACCATTTTTTTTTCCTGTTTCAGGCACCGTTGTAGGCTCTGGGGATGTACCAATGAAAAGAACAGGCAGAAATTCCAGCTTTCATGTTGCTTATGTTTTGGTGGAGACAAAAAAAACCACAGAGAAATAAGCAAATTATGTTTAAAATGCTACAAAATGTGGGAAAATATTACAAGAGGTTTAATTCCTAAAGAGATGCTGGGTAATGGATAACATTGCTACCAGTACAGTGTCATGAACTTAAACAATTGTCAACAGGGTAGAGATCATGCTAATCATGCTAAACATCACACACACACACACACACACACACACACACACATACACATACACAGACACAGACACACACCAAGGGAGCTCTCAATAAAACCTTTTTGTTTGTTTTTGGGTCACATCTTAATTCCTGTACTATCTCTGCAACCCTGGATAAGCTTTTCTGAAAAAAGTGGCATCTGAGCAGATATCCGACGTATTAAGGGAGTAGGCTAGGAGGTTCTTTTATGGTTCTTTTCAGCAGGCCAGGAGGGTACTTGGAAAGAGTGTTCTAGGCAGGAGTAAACAGCGCTTTTGTAAGACATGTAACAGATATGAGAAAAGCAGGGATGTGAGTATAGATAGAACTGAGTGAAAAGGGAAAAGCATTGGAGGAGAACTGGTGAGCAGACCTAAAGGACCACAAAGGGATAATTGAAGAGATTTTCCTGACTGAGAGGGGAGTCTTTGGAGGGTTTCAGCAGCAAGAACATGTTGTTTTGATAAATAGGTAGCAACACGATTTCCACAATGAAGTTAGTTACACACATTTCACCTTATGTAATTATCTGTACATGCAACTTACTTGCTTAGAAATTTTAATTAATTAATTTATTTTATTTAATGTTTTTACTTTTGGGTCACGCCCGGTGATGCTCAGGGGTTACTCCTGGCTCTGCACTCAGGAATTACGCCTGGCGGTGCTCAGGAGACCATATGGGATCCTGGGAATCGAACCAGGTAGGCCACGTGCAAGGCAAACACCCTACCTGCTGTGCTATCGCTCCAGCCTCTAGAAACTTTTAACAATAGTCACCATATCATATTTAAGAACATGAAATTTATTCATCTGATAACTGGAAACTGTTACTCTTTGACCACCAACTCCTCTTCCCCTCTCCTCCCAGTCTCTGGAAAACACCACTTTGGTCTGTCTCAATAAATTTTATTTAAATTTTATATGTGTAAGTGAAATCAAGAAGTAGTTTTCTTTCTCTGTTTGACTTATTTTGCTTATAATCCTCTCACACTCTGGTCACTCTTGAAGCAATGTTGCAAATAACAAGATGTATTTCTTTTCTATGGGTGGATGATATTGATTTTAACAGGATATAGATCAATATTAACATAGCTATATATAAGATCACATTTTATTTATATTAAAAATTTGTAGAAACAAAGAATAGAAAAGCAACCAAGGGCTGACCTGAGCTAAATGGGAAATATTTGCCTAAGATCTACTCTCTTGCTGTTGTTAATTGTGTCACTATGCTTTATGTTAGATTTCCAGAACATAATATAGAACTGGAAGTTTATATCCTTTGACAAACATTTAGTTTAGAGCCTTACTTTTGTCATGGAACTCACCTCTCTCATATCCCCCTCGCTTCTAGACCAAGACAAAGGTCTTTGATTCCATTCTTTGAACCAGTATCACTGTCACTGTCATTCCATTGCTCATCAATTTGCTTGAGCAGGCACCAGTAATGTCTCCATTGTGAAACTTGTTGTTACTGTTTTTTGTTTTTTGTTTTTTGCTTTTTAGGTCAGACCTGCAATGCACAGGGGTCACTCCTGGCTCTGCACTCAGGAATTATCCCTGGCGGTGCTCAGAGGACCATATGGGATGCCGGGAATTGAACCCAGGTCAGCCGCATGCAAGGCTAATGCCCTACCCGCTGTGCTATCACTCCAGCCCCAGTGTTGTTACTGTTTTTGGCATATCAGGTTCTGCCGAGAACCAGTATATGTGCTTTTATTTTGCTTTCCTATTTTTTGAGTTCTCAAGTCTGTATAGGTTATACTTACACAAGAAATTGAATCCTTTTATGGGGGTGGGGCTGCACTCTTACTTGGGGGGTGGTGCTCCTTTTGGTGCTCTGGGGGATGTAGTTGTAGTTCTGGAGGATTGGACCAAGGGCTTGTGCATGCAAAACATGTGTTCCAAACTTTTGAGCTAGCTCTCTGGCTCTAAGCTGATTTTTTTTGGGGGGGAGAGGGAATCCCTACCAAGTATCAGGGGACCTGGGAGTGACTTCCAGTGATTTTCTACCACCTAGGCCATATACTTGAATGTTAGGGGGCTGAAGATGTGGGGCTGCTTGGTCCTACTGGAAATAAAGTCAGTGGTGGAACATTTTCCAAGACAAAGCATTTAACCTTGACTGGAAAATTACTGGTTGTGCGCCTACATAATGACTTGCAGATGTCAGAGTACTTAAACTGAGTGTTAGAAGGGAGTCCAAGCGAAAACTGTGTACGTGAGAGAAAATGCATACCCCAAGAAAGTCTTTCCAACACAGGAGGACAAAATGGGGTGGAGGCGATCAAAGCCTTCTCTAGGAAACCAACCAATACCAAGAGTGCATGCATTCAAATTATCCAATAGAATTATAATGAAATTTAGGTGGTGAGTTCAGATGAGTATATATTCTATTGTACTCAGCCAATGAGGAACTAGAGAAGGCTGGGAGTAGGGGAAAGCTGAGGAAGGCATATGCTTATTCACTTTTTGCTTATGCACTAAGCAAAGCAAAATAAAAGATCCCAAATATAACCTCTTTGGGGCTGCTTGTCAACCAGACTCCCAATCTTGTAAAACAGCCAGTAAACGCCTCGCTTTTGCTCTGCTTCATGTCTCTTGTCCATTCTTTTAACTTTTGGACTGGTGAGTGTGTTGCTCACAGCTGAAATGTTTGATATTAGTTTGTTCGTTAGACCAGCCTGAGAAGGAGCCAGGGGGGTACAGGGATATTTCCCTGTCTCTGCCACAGTTAGCAAAGTCCATGCAAAATCTTGGGATCAAATGCTTGGGTTAGGAGTTGCAAACTTCAGTACTTAGAGGTGTCATGGAAGTAATATAACCAAGATGGCTCAGGACTAAGGCAGACAATCAATAGTAGGTACAAAGATAAGTGATAAATGATAACCCTGTCCGGGGCCAGGGAGTCGGGAGGAAATGGTAGAGGTGGAGTGAAGTGGAGGTGCCTGTTCCATCAGAAGCAGCCGCTCTTGGGGCTGGAGCGATAGCACAGCAGATAGGGCGTTTGCCTTGCACTCGGCCGACCCGGGTTCAATTCCCAGCATCCCATATGGTCCCCTGAGCGCTGCCAAGGGTAATTCCTAAGTGCAGAGCCAGGAGTAACCCCTTTGCATCACCGGGTGTGACCCAAAAAGCTAAAAAATAAATAAATTAAAGCAGCTGCTCTTCCTCTAGCTGAATGTTAATTGAAATTCAAATCCTGCAGGGGAAATTAGAAATACAGATTTCTATGTGATATATCCCAATTTTCTCTCATGTTATATTTTAATATATTTTATGGGATATGTATTTTTGACTTTTTTACATAATACATCACTTTCACTGTATCACTGTCATCCCGTTGCTCATTGATTTGCTCGAGCGGGCACCAGTAACGTCTCCATGGTGAGACTTGTTGTGACTGTTTTTTGCATATCGAATACGCCATGGGGAGCTTGCCGTGTGGGTGAGATACTCTTGGTAGCTTGCTGGGCTCTCTGAGAAGGGTGGAGGAATCGGACCTGGGTTGGCCTTGTGCAAGGCAAACACCCTATCTGCTGTGCTATTGCTTCAACTTATTTAAATATAAATATGTATATAATACATAAATGAATAAATCACACTAATGCCTTTAGGAATCAAGAGTTTCAAAAATACAAATAAAAATATTCTGTGACCAGGCTGGAGCCATAGCACAGCAGGTAGGGCATTTGCTTTGCACGTGGCCGAGCATTCCAATATCATGCTGTTTTAATTATGTACTTTTAATTTCTTAATCCGGTGTGGAGATTTGTAAAAATAGTACAAAAAAATGTTTTCTTACTCTTCTTACATATCAACCATGGAGACTGGAGTCTCCAAATATTTACATAATCATGCATCATTTATCAATGTCTGTCCTTATTTATATCTCCCTGTGTACTGCTTTTTTTTTTTTTTTTGAGAACTGGAACTGGAATTTGAGAAGGCATGGTAGATTACCCTCATGATGGAAAATCCCGAGTTAATGGTGGATTAATGCTTGCTGTCTTTGGAAACAATGTTTTTGAGGAGTTAGGTTGGTTTTCTGTTTCTGCAAGCAGAACTATTGAATATATACTAGTAAGTCTTCCTTCCCACTCCTTAGTGGCATATTGAACAGATTCTGTGTATGTGTGTGTGTGTGTTTTCTCCTTTTGGCTTTTTAGGTTACACCTGGCAATGTTCAGGGGTTACTCCTGGCTCTGCACTCAGGAATCACTCCTGGTGGTGCTAGTGGGTCATATGGGATGCCAGGGACTGAACCCAGGTCGGCTGTGTTCAAGGCAAACACCCTGCCCGCTGTACTATTGCTCCAGCTTCAGGTTCTGTGTGTTTTCAAAAAAAATTTTTTTGAACTTTATTTAAACATTGTGTTTTACGAAGTTGCTTGTAGTACAGTTGTTCCAGGCATCCAATATTCCAGTACGAGTCCTACTACCATCAGCGTGACCCTCCCTCCACCACTCTCCCCAGTTTCCCAGTCTACTCCCTTGTTCTTTTGACAGGCACAAAATAATTTATCTTACATTGCTTGTTACCAAAAAAGGTAAGTGGAATTATCACAAAGCAGTTTAGCAAAAGAAGATTTGTGAAAATTGTTATATCTCACAATGGTGTAACAAAGTCATTGTCTGAGGATTTGCTGAACTGTTTATTGCTGTAGTATTATTTATGCATACTACTGCTAGTGGGCCTTTATGCTACTTTCCTATCTAATAGGTTGTGCTTTTACTGAGCTGTCAATATCGTGGAATATTGTGGAATTTGGATGTGTGGACCTGAGATGACTCTTGGCCCACTCCCCTCCTGGTGAACCCCCCTGAGTTTTCTTTTAGCCCCCAAACTGGTGTACCTGTGAGTTCCATCTGCTGGGTGTCTCTTCTGAGGTTAGTCATGAGGCTAAGAAGCTGAGCTGTCTACATGGTGTTTACATGGTGGAGGCTGTCTCTGTTATTGTTTTATTTAGTGTGTTTTATATTTTAGCACTTTTTGCTTATTTAGAATCCTCTCTTTTCCTGGACCTCCATAGTCACAGACACTTGCCACGAGAGACAGTCAAATGATGTGAGGGACACAACTCTAGCTCTGCATCTCAGGGGAGGTGGGACAAGGGCAAGTTGAGAGCTAAGCTAACCCTTCACTGTCAGTGCGTGTTATAAGTACTGATCATCTCTGACTTGGTTTGCATTTGTTATTTCCTCTGGAGACCTCCCCTGATATAAGGTGGGCTGGTCTCTCTCTTTCCTCCTGCTCTGGCCTTGCTGTGGCATGCTAGCATGGCACAAACATCATTGCCAGTGTTTTGTACTCAGCAGTTTCATCACTGTCAGTTTCCTCATAGTTATTTTCTCTCTTTCAGTCACCTGGAATCCCATTTCCTCACCCACATGCAGCTTCTTTGGGTTTTTATTTTTTCACCCTGTCTTCGAAAGGCCTTCATGGGGGCATGGGAAATCAAAATTCTCTTTATTGCTTCCAGAGGCTTTAGGATAGTGAGATGGGAGTGCTCACTTGCATCTCTCTCTCTTTTTGTTTTGTTTTTTTTTTTTTTTTGCTTTTTTTTTGGGGGGGTCACACCCGGCGATGCACAGGAGTCACTCCTGGCTCTGCACTCAGGAATTACTCCTGGCGGTGCTTGGGGGACCATATGGAACGCTGGGAACCGAACCCAGGTCGGCCGCGTGCAAGGCAGACGCCTTACCCGCTATGCTATCGCTCCAGCCCCATCACTTGCATTCCAGGGAAAAATTATTACCCCCAGAGATTTCAGATCGAAGCAGCCACTAGTTTCTTCGTTCATTCTGTCCAGTGGCAGGATTCACTGCAGATAGTCATTCTGATCTCTGTCCTGACAGACATTTTCCATTCCTTGAAGCATTTGCCATTCCATGGCATTTCTTGCCACTACTATGTATTACTTGCCCTTATAGAGCTGCAAGCAGTCTGTGCCATGTTCCCCACCCCCCTTTCTGTGCTTTGAATGATGAGGAAGATGGTAGATGCCCCTGATCATCAAATCAACATTGACAGAGCAATTGGTATCCTGAATCCATAAGTGACTGAAGAAACTGGCCAAAGGCCCCTGTCCTCAAATGTGAATTATGAGAAAGACTTGAAATCTTACTATGATAGGACTTGTGATGATAAAAGAAATACATAGCACCTTGACTGACGCATGAGAAAGATACTAACTTTTACTGTGTTAGTATCCTTTGCTAGTATCCATTGGACGATTGCTTCTAGTAGTTTAACCAGTTCTGTTAATATAGCACTGGTGTCTTGGGCTCAGTCCTCTCAAGATCTATCCTGTTATGCTCTAGTCTGCGTAGGACAGTGTGCATTCATTTAGGGAATTTATATCAGTATCCTATTAACTGGGATCTACAATTTAGGAGTGATTTTTACTGTCCCTTATCTGACTTGGGGGCAGTTGTATGGGAGAAAAATTTTATTTTCTTCTTCTAAGAGCTTATTCAGAATTTATATCTTTGGGAGGAGCATTTCACAGAGCCAGTTCTTCTTTCTTTGATGGTTCTTCTTTCTTTCTCCTTCTTATAATAATGCACTATTCATCGATTTGCTTGAGCGGGCACCAGTAACGTCTCCATTGTGAGACTTGTTGTTACTGTTTTTGGCATATCATATACGCCACAGGGAGCTTTCCAGGCTCTGCCGTGCGGGTGGGATACTCTCAATAGCTTGCCAGGCTCTATGAGAGGGACAGAGGAATCAAACCTGGGTCGGCCACATGCAAGGCAAACTCCCTACCCGCTGTGCTATCGCTCCAGTCCTCTTATAACAATATAAGATAATATGTAACACATACTATAATATATGTAATCCTGGAATTGACTTGGATTTTAACTGGCTTTTCTCACTTCATTACTTAATGAATTGAGTGTATCATGATCTAAGGCTTCAGATGTCAGGAGTTCTCCAAGGAATGTGGGATCTATGGGCCTGAGACCTAGCTATGGGCCTTTGGAAGGTTCCTGTGTCATATTTCTATATGAATGTGTGTGGAGGAACTTTACCACACCAAAACACAAGATTCAGACACTGTCAGGTTGTTCAAGAATTTAACTAAATTCTGACACTACCTGTCTAAAGATGGCACAAGATTCTTGAGGTAAAGGGTTTAGTCTCTCAAGAATACCCTCTACCCACCCCACCTCGGTGTGTTTCACAAATTAGGAGCAGTTACAGTGACCAACTGGTTATAAATCAGAGGTTCCCAGGACCCTCCTCTGGCTAGCAAGGCTCAAGAAGTTGGGAAATTATACTATTTCCTAGGTTACAGGCTTCTTATCAAAGAAATATAGCCCAAGGACAACCAGGTGGAAGTAATACACAGGGAACATTGTGAGAAGGTGAGGGAATTCTCACGTACTCTCCAGAGGTGCTTCTCAAATCAATATGCCTTCACCAACTTGAAAGAGCTCTGAATTTTCTTCTTCAGGCTTTTTTTTTTTAAGTCTTACTACCGTGAAATCTTTGCTTAATGTACTAGCCCTAGATCTCAACCTTTAGTTAGTCCCTCTCCCCTTCCAGGAAATCAGGCACTGAAAGGCCCATCCTGTTTCAGGTTGATTTTCCAATCGAGTGTCTTCCAATCACTATTTTCATCGACATAACAAAAGACATCTTAATATGTCTCAATACTTAAGAAAATGCAAGTGCTTTTGGGAGCTGCCAGCCAGGTGAAGATGAAATTATATAGCACTGTAGCACTCTCCTCCTGTTGTTCATCGATTTGTTTGAGTGGGCACCAGTAATGTCTCCATTGTGAGACTTGTTGTTACTGTTTTTGGCATATTGAAAATGCCACGGATAGCTTGCCAGGCTCTGCCGTGCGGGTAGGATACTCTAGGTAGCTTGCCAGGCTCTCTGAGAGGGACAGAGGAGTCAAACGGGGGTCAGCCGTGTGCAAGTCAAACACCTTACTTGCTGTGCTATCAAGAGCCCCCTGGTTCATATCCGTGTGCCCCCTCCACAGAAACTATATAATTCTTGTAAATTACCATATTATAGTAATGTCGGTGGGCCCCACGGGTGACTTATGTGAAGCGGGGAGGAGAAAGATGGTCACTTTCTCCCCAACCGCCTCTACCACTTGGGACCCAGAGTTACTGGGTTCTTGTTTAGTTCTCGGAAAAGAATTTCAGGAGTAGACAAGCAGTGAAGTAAATAGATTTTATTTAGAGGTTTCTGAGGGAAGGAGGAAGGGATAAGTGGGAGAGAGAATGGTGAAAACAACATGCTCAAGAGAGAATGATGGCTTCTCTGAGGGTGGAGGAAGCCTTGAATGGGCTATTGGGCTGGCTTTTATAGGTTTGTCTTGATCCTGGGTATTCTGGGGCTGGGTTACTGAAGTTAATTGGAATAACAGAGAGGTGGGGGCGGGGGGGGGGGGGCGGAAGGGTCCTTTCAGATCCTCAGTGTTTGCTGATGGTTTCCTCCGGTCTTTTGTCTTCTTGAATCTGCAAGTGTTAAGATTCTCCTTCCCAGAGACTGTTGAATCTGAATTTTCATTGCCAAGGGTCTTTCTCTAGCTACCTGCCTACATTGTCAATTCCAGGTAAAGATAAAAAGTCTCATTTTATGCATAGAAACATGACATTGGACCTACAAATTGAGGAATAAGGAGACAATTGAGTTTTTATAAGAGAAGAGGGCAGGGAAGCACATATTTAGGAGGGGTGGGTTGTATACTGGTGGGTGGCAGGGTGATTAGTAAGTTACTTCAGGGCTGGTTCCCTGAGTGACACTTCTGATAAAAAACAGATTTCTGATGCAGAAATGCTTACCTGTTAGGACTTGATAATGGAACATTCTCAACATTTTCAACCATGCCTGTCCAGGTGAGTTTTCTGGATCTTAATTTTGAATTCAGTTTTTAATTTCTCTGGGCCAGCTTCATTAGTCTGGGACACAGTCTCCTCTTCCTTGTTTTTTAGAACTTTAATTGTAGTCGTGCTTGGTTGGTGATTTCCTTAATACCTTCAGCTCCCTCTTGGCTATTTTCAAGGACAATCCTGATTCAGCTTGGAAGAGCTGCCTTATTTGTAAAAGAACTCCTTTCTTAATCCCAGGCCTAAGCATGGAGGAACAGAATTGGGCCAGAGGAGGTGATTTTTTTTGTTTTGTTTTTTGGGTCACACCTGGTGATACACAGGGATTACTCCTGGCTCATGCACTCAGGAATTACTCCTCACAGGGCGTTGGGGGGCCATATGGAATGCTGGGAATCGAACCCAGGTCAGCCAGGTGCAGTGCAAACACCCTATCCGTTGTGCTATTGTTCCAGCCCTGGAGGTGATATTTTTGAGGTTTTTGAGTCAGCCATAAAGTGAAAAAAAAGTCCCTTTAGGCCCGGCAAAACTCTGGGCCATAATCCATTTATATTTCAAGCTTCCCCTGAAGAGACAAGTGACAGCAGCTCTAATAATAAGAGCCAAATGTGTCCACCCAACCAATGTCCATCTCTGCCACCCCTGTTTTTGCTGTTACTGGGGACTGAATCCAGGACTTCACACATTAGGTCAAGATCTGTACTGTTATCAATGACACGAGGAGGGAGAGACCAGATTAAAAAGACCTTGGGTTAGCCCCTAGTTAATTGTACCATCTGATTGGTCATTTTATTTAATTTATTTATTTTTTGATTGGTCATTTTATAAACCCATATTTGCGTAGGGCATGTAGACTTGATCCGTCAGTTCCACACACCCCCATTTTTAAACAGCATAATCAAATTGCAAGGAGTGGGGGAAGCATAAGCTATATAAATTGAAGTCATGGGATGCACACTGGTGGTGGTTGTGGGTTGTTGCTGATGCTGTTACATGAGCTAAGAAATAAAGAGCTATAATATTGAAGGGGGCATGGGGAGGGGTGGTTATTGTGCTAATCTTACTTGCTTTCTACAAGAACCTAAAGGAAGTGAGTTCCACTGCAACTATTTTGGCAGCTGTGGGAGGAACAACAACTCTATAAACTAGGCTGGATGTTTCTTTACCAAGGTTGTACTAATGGCCTTACAAGATCTGGATTTATATGGCACCGTGATTTTCAGAGCTACATATCCAGTACCATGCCATGTTGAGACAGGAAACTAACAGAATCCCTCCAAAAGTTTGATGTAGATTCAGGCAAGACCTCCTGGATTGGGCACTTCCTCATTGCCACTGACACTCCCTTCCATACACTTCCCTTAATTTCTTTTTTTTTTTTCTGCTTTTTGGATCACACCTGGCAATGCACAGGGGTCACTCCTGGCTCATGCACTCAGGAATCACCCCTGGAGGTGCTCAGGGGACCATATGGGATGCTGGGATTCGAACCCGGGTCAGCTGCGTGCAAGGCAAATGCCCTACCCGCTGTGCTATCACTCCAGCCCTAGTTCCCTTAATTTCTTACCTTCACATACCATTCAGTATTGATACTTTCCTACCTCGCCATGTGTATCTCAAGAAGGTTGTTAGATTGCTACTCTGACATCTACTCAGAGTGGCTCTTTCTCTCTTTTGTCTCAGCTGGTATGGATTGGCTCATGGCCCAGTGATCTTAGTTGAGAGGTGCTTACCCATCCAAGGATATGCGCTTGGCCCCATCCTAATCCACCAGGTTAGTATGCGTGGAGGTGTTCATCACTTGTATCACTTGTCATCCCGTTGATCTTCAATTTGCTCGAGCGGGTGCCAGTAACATCTCCATTTGTCCCTGTCATGTGTGAGTGTAGCCCAATGATATCTACTTGCTCCAGGAACAGGAAGAGTCTCAAATTGTTCATTCAGGGTTTTGACGAAGAAGTCTGACCATCTCATTGATGGGCAGTCATGTAGCTGAGGTGTTCATGTGTGAGGAAAAGCTTTCGGCCTCACTCCTGGGTTCTGATCCACGGGGCAGCAGCTCGTGGCCTGCTACTAGATGGTCACTCACTAGATGGACAGCAGATCTGTGACTCAGTGGAGGTGGGATGCCTGCTACCAGAATATCTCTTCTGCTTGTGCATTTCAGGTTGGGAATCATAAAATGGTTCCAAATGATACATCCTTGGAATGATGAATGCAAAATTGGGAGAAATTTGATCTCCAGGCTCAATTTTTTTTTTTTTTAACTAAGATCTGGCCACCATCTAAATTGGAAAATCAGGAAACCTGGTTGGAACAGGGGAGCATTAAAGCATTAATTGTGATTTTACTTGGGAACTAGATTGATTTGTAGAAGGATGGGTAAGGATATGGAAATTTCCCATGTCCAATTCTTCTATGTCCAGTGTGAAAAACCTGACATCTGCTAAAACTTGTGCTGGATCCGGGTTTACTGGCTGCTGTTCTGAAAGGCCCCTGTAGATCACACTCTCCCTTTAGAGCTCATAGCTCGAACTTGACCTTTCCCTTACCTAGGGCTGCTGCCACCCAGTAAACCATATGATTCAAAATCAAATTCTTGGTGCCCTCTTCAGGAGGCACCCCAAGCTGAGTTTGGGATACTTAAAATCCATGTCCCCTTCTCCTGGAAGGATTTGAAGTGAATAAAACTACACCTGGGATACATTTTGGATTCATCATCATCATCATCATCATCATCATCATCATCATCATCATCATCATCATCATCATCATCATCATCATCCCATTGATCGTCGAATTTCTTGAGAGGTCTCAGTAATGTCTCCATTTGTCCCAGCCTTGAGATTTTAGAAGCCTCTCTCTACTCGTCCTTTCCAATGGTGCCGCCTTGGAGGCTCTTTCAGGGTCAGGGGAATGAGACCCATCATTGTTACTGGTTTTGGCATATGAATACGACATGGGGAGTTTGCGAGGCTCTCCCATGCAAGCAGGAAACTCTTGGTAGCTTGCCAGGTTCTCCCAGAGTGAGAAAATCTCACATTTTGGATTATTCTGATAAAAGTGTCCAGAACCTGACACAGGTGTTTGAAAAGACTCGGATGACGAGATGCTCATTTGAAAGCAAAACCTAATGATAGACGAGAGACACACTGTCCTAGTTCTTGTGGAGAACTAGGTTCTTTAGGTTCCTGTGGAGGGATCTGGGGAGCAGCTTCATCTGATGACTGCTGCCTGCTCCCCAAGCACCACTGCAGTTCCCCAAGCTGGCCCAGAATGGGATTACAACCAAGATGCTTTCACATGCTTGGCACGTTCCAGGCTTGTCTAGTGGAGGGGTTGAAAAGAAACAGCACTAACCCCCTGGGCTCCACAAGATTACTTAGCATTCACCAAGAGCCAAAAAAAAAAAAAAAGACCCATAACAGTCTTTATAGACAGACAGTTTGGGGGCCACACCTGGTGATGCTCAGGGGCGACTCCTGGCTCTGCACTCAGGAGTGACTCCTTGTGGTGCTCGTCTGGGCTGCCAGGGATCCAACCCGGGTTGGTCACATGCCAGGCAAGCACCCTCGCTGTTGTACTAGCTCTCCGGTCCCTCATAAATGCATTTCATCTTTGTTTATTTGGGGGTCTGGAGGCCACACCCAACTGTGCCTTCAGAGATGCAGGCAGGTGCGTGTTTGTCAGTGTGCAGATAGTTACATCATGTCAGTTGACCAAAAGCTTACATTTGGTAGACTAGGAACACATGTAAAGGTGATTAGAGGCCGTCCGAAAAGCCTCTGTCCCTCTCGGAGAGCCCAGCAAGCTACCGGGAGTATCCTGCCCACACAGCCGAGCCTGGCAAGCTACCCGTGGCGTGCTCAACTGCCAAAAACAGTAACAATGATGGTCCTCATTCCCCTGATCCCGAAAAGGCCCCCAATACACCATTGGGCTACACTAGCACGTGACAGGGACGAATGGAGACGTTACTGGTGTCCACTCGAGCAAATCGATGAACAACGGGATGATAGTGATGCAATGATAGACAGACAGAGACTATAAATAATGTGTTCTCTATTCACAATTGCCAGAATCTATAAACAACCCATGTGCCTGAGAACAGATAATCTGATAAAGAAACCATGGTACATGTACATAATGGAGTACAACGCAGCTGTTAGGAAAAGCGAAGTCATGAAATTTGCTTGTACATGGATGGACATGGAGAATTTCTTTTCTTTTTTTTTTATAATTTATTTATTTTTGGACATGGAGAATTTCATGCTAAGTGAAACAAGGCAGAGGCAGAGAGACAGACCTAGAATGATTTGAGGGATATTAAAAAATAGTATAAGAATAATATCCAAAGATAGTAGAAATGAGGTTGAGGAGGACCAGCCTATGAAAGGAAGCTTACCACAAGTTTTGGGGGAGGGCAGTTAGGACAGAGAAGGGGCCACTATGACAATGATAATTGGAAATGGTCACTCTGGACAGGAACTGAGAACTGAAAGGAAGTAAAGGGATGTATATGATATCTTTTCATCTTTTCAGTGACAGTGTCACAAACCACAGTGCCCAAAAGGAAGAGAGAGAGAGAGAGAGAGAGAGAGAGAGAGAGAGAGAGAGACAGACAGACAGACAGACAGACAGACAGACAGACAGACAGACAGAGACAGAGAGAGACAGAGAAAGACAGAGAGTTCTGAGAGCTGCTCCCCCATACCTCCTCATGATACTCCAGCTTATATACCTTCATGAAAGCTGGACCATTCTCAGCAGAAGAAAAATTTACAGTAAAGTAATAGTTAATGTTAAACAAAAACATAGAGTCATTCTTAACATCCTGGCTTAATAAGAAAAAAAATTTTTTTGTGGGGGGGACACACTGAGTGCTGTACTATCTCTCCAGCCCTGCATTTTGAATTTGGAGATGTTATCTGAGCCAGAAACCATTCTAAGTGCAACGAAGTACAAATTAGCATATAATAATCCATCAGCAGGTACCAGGTTGGCCTGGTCCTACAGCTACTGGGGGCTGCCATCTGCTAGGTAGTCTTAGCAGGGGCTGAAACAGAGATAGGCAGGGCCCTGGGCTCCCCAGTCAAAAAGGGAAGGGATTTTCTCTTCACAAGCTGCCTAACAAAGGCCTCTGGGAAGCCAGCTCCTCTGTGCCCAATTTAATTTCACAGTCTGCACACCGAGAGGCTAACCCGGACAGTGAGCTCCAGTCTTCTTTGTTTTCTTTGTCTCCAAGCCTCTCATGTGGGAAGTGAGGATCAAAAGAAGACTGGCTTCCACCCATTTCTATGGCGAGTAATAGGTTTCTTCCCCCAGAACGTGAGAGTACCTCAATCTCAGTTCATTTCTAACTTGAATTTTAGTGATATTAATAAATGAGAAAAGAGAAGGTGTCCCCTCTGTCTCCCCAGGATTTTTGGGTTCTTCTCTGTTCCTGCACTGGAGCGATAGCACAGCGGGTAGGGTGTTTGCCTTGCACACGGCCGACCCGAGTTTGATTCCTCCACCCCTCTCAGAGAAACCTGCCGGGCTTCTCTGCTACTGAGAGTATCTCGACCGCACCGCAGAGCCTGGCAAGCTACCTGTGGCATATTTGATATGCCCAAACAGTAGCAATAAGTCTCACAATGGAGACGTTACTGGTGCCTGCTCGAGCAAATCGATGAACAATAGGACGACAGTGCTCCAGTGCTCTATTCCTGGCCAAAGACTTAGTGTGTGTGTGACATACACAAACATCTCAGCAAACCCCAGATCTTGGTGTAGAGGAGAAAAGACCAGAGACAGAAACAGAAAGGTGAAAATAAAAGTTCTTAAATTTTTTTTTTTAAAAAAAGATATTTTTGATCACTTCTGGTGGTACTTAGGGCATACTCCTGGCTCTGTGCTTAGGGATCACTTCTGGTAGGCTGGGGGACCATGTGGGGTACCAGGGATTGAACCAGCATCAACCACATACCAAGCAAGCACCCTGCCCGCTGTATTATCACTCCGGCTCCAAGAAGAGTTTACTGAAGGAAGTGCATCCCTCAAGAATTAGGCCTCCAGAGGCCAGGAGGATTGGTCCTTGGTTAGAAGCCTGATTCAAGTGCCAGAAGAAGGCAGTTGGGATAGAGAAGGGACCACTATGACAATGTGGAAATGAACACTCTGGGGTAAGAATGTAGGTAAAGGAATAAACATGATAACCTGTCAGTGCCTGTATTGCAACCATATTGCTCAAAAGGAGAGAGAGAGAGAGAGAGAGAGAGAGAGAGAGACAGAGAGAGAGAGAGAGAGAGAGAGAGAGAGAGAGAGAGAGAGAGAGAGAGAGAGAGAGAGAGAGAGGTGGGGGAGAAGAAAAGTGCTTGCTATAGAGGCAGGCTGGGGGTTGAGGATGTGGATTGGCGATGGGGAAACTGGGGACATTGGTGGTGGGAAATATACCCTGGTGGAGGGATGGGTATTGGAAAATTGTATGACTGAAACCTAACCATGAGCACATGGGCAGCTTTGATGAGCACACGAGGAACTTTGTAATTGTGTATCTCACTGTGATTCAATTAAAATTAATCATATATAAAAATTCTTATATATACATCTGTCACTGTCACTGTCATCCTGTTCTTCATCAATTTGCTAGAGCAGGCACCAGTAACGTTTTCATTGTGACACTTGTTTTTACTGTTTTTGGCATATTGAACATGCCACGGGTAGCTTGCCAGGCTCTGCCGTATGGGCGGGATACTCTCGGTATATATATATATATATATATATATATATATATATATATATATATATATAGAGAGAGAGAGAGAGAGAGAGAGAGAGAGAGAGAGAGAGAGAGAGAGAGAGAGACACACACACACACACACACACACACATACATATGTGAATTGGGTGGATGTAAGACCCCTGTGTTTTCCTTTGTCCAAGATGATGAATGAGGGGCCTCCCCAGACTCCCCCAGGTTCCTGCCCCCAAGAGTGGCAAGTGCTAGCCTGCAAGAGGAAATCGCATGCCAGCCTGGTTTGACTTCTGGAGTGACAAATATTCCTACTTCCTTTTTGTCCACACATCAGTCCAGTGCCCTGGACTGGTGCCCAGTGCCTCATAGGTGAGAAATATGGATGGTTAGAAGGAAAAATCTCTCCTTATGGGTTGCGGTGAATTTAAAGGAGCAGAGTGGCCAATTCTAGCTGGAGTATTGGGAATCTTTGGAACTTTCTGTTCAGAACTTGTTAGGGCCTTCTTCAACCTGTGCCTAAGGCCCTTTGGGAATGAATTTTGCCTTCCCTCATTCAAGTATCTGCCTTCAACTCCTTATGGTTTAACAGGATAAGGACACTTAGGTGTTCTAAAGTCTTTGGTGCTCTTTTGAGTCTTTAGTACTCTTTCATTAGGATTTTGTTTGTTTGTTTTCATATACTTCTCTCAGCTCACAGTCTTTTGGGTTGTTAGTTCCTTTTGGGCCCTTCCCCAAGAAGTCTCCAGGTTATTTTTAATTCCTACTTCGCTTTTTTTTTTTTTTTCATCTTTCAAGTCTTTTTCTGCTGCCTGGAAAGTGTTTACTGTTTCTTTGGAGCCTCCTTTACCTTGAATTGACAGTGATTCTGGGAATAAAAAAGTCTCTGGGCCAAAAGATCATGAGGTATGCAGTCAGGCAGGGGGCCCCTTAGCAATATTTCAGGAAATGTTTGAAGAGGCAAGATTGATCTGAAAAGGAGTTATCTTGCTGCAGGCACCAGACTCAAGACCTGAGGCTAGACCCCCTCAGGATATAATTCAGGAACAAAGGCCCTAATGGAGAATCATCAGACCACCAGATATCCACCCCCACAGGAAGCAGTTTGGAAAAGGTAATAACTAACTTTCCAAAGTAACCCGGGGGCCACTGTGTTCTGGGGCTGCCTGCATCTCTACTATGGATATGTAATTTTTCTTCCCTTTAACTTTACAAGGCTTTCATCTACTGCTGAAGGAGCCTGTGTTCTTCCTTTTTTGTTACTTTTTATAAAGTTTTAAGTTCTTGTTTTTTTAACAAATAGTAAAATAGAATAGTTTTATTCAGGAAATAGGAAAGGGAAGTGAGGAGAAATATATGAGGGGAAAAACAATAATAAATCCTCCCCTAAGAGGGAGAGCCAAAGTGAGAACGTGAGGAGGGAGAGAGAGACAGAGGGAGAGAAACGGAGGGAGGGGGAGACAGAGAGGGAGACAGAGAAACAGCGAGAGAAAGATAATGAATTCAAGAGAGCACATGGGCATTTCTAGGAGACAGTGCTACTTGTTTTGGCAAAGCTGATTTTATAGAGTTTTCCCCCAACTCCGCCAGCTTTGGCCTTTCTTTATAGATAAGAATCCTTGCTAGGGGCTGGAGCGAGGTTCAGTTCCCAGCATCCCATATGTTCCCCTGAGCACCGCCAGGAGTAATTCCTGAGTGCATGAGCCAGGAGTAACCCCTGTGCATCGCCGGGTGTGACCCAAAAAAAAGAAAAAAAGGATCCTTGCGAGTTTATCATTAAGAGAAAAGGACTTTGAATGTTTAGTGGTCTTATTGGAGCCTTCTGTTTCTGCTAAAGTTTCTCTTATTTGAAGGGGGTCCAACCTTCTCTGGGCTGGCGCTGGCATCAGTTTGAGTCTTATTAGGCCTTGGTTCCTGCTGCTCTAATGGGGTCCAAACTTCATGTTCTTGGGATGCTTCTGGGATGGTGACAGGGTAATTTTGTGGGATCATATCTTTATTTGGGATCATGGCTTTATTAGTTACTGAAACTCATTGCTAGGGAGCTCCCCATCTACGTCAATATCAAAAACTTATGTCAGCATAAAAACTCTCGGGGAAGGATTCTTATAGGAATCTGAAGAAGTTGCATTAACAGATACGACTCACTGAGTGTAAAAAAAAAGGTATCTTGTCATGCCTGGGAACTCCTGGGAACCTGGATTATGGTGGGAAGAGCAGTCATTCTCTCATGGGAGGGATGGGTGAAGATAAAAAACAGTGTGTAGACATAGGTACCCTACCTGAAATTCCTTGCTCATTTGTGTGCTTGATTCTGCCTATTTTTATGTTTTATTTTTCTTTTTAAATATGTGTGCTTTGTGTTGCTTGCTCCAGCATCACTTTTAGGCGGTCTGGGGTAGAGACAGGTATTTACCTGGCATGCCTGGATATGCTTCCTTAGAGTCCAACAGGACTGAAGCAATAGCGCAGTGGGTAGGGCGTTTGCCTTGCACGCGGCCGACCTGGGTTCAATTCCTCCGTCCCTCATGGAGAGCCTGGCAAGCTACCGACAATATCCCTCCCGCACAGCAGAGCCTGGCAAGCTCCCCGTGGCGTATTCAATATGCCAAAAACAGTAACAAGTCTCACAATGGAGACATTACTGGTGCCCGCTTGAGCAAGTCGATGAACAATGGACGACAGTGCGACAGTGGGACAGAGTCCAACAGAGGCTCCAGGAATTGGATCAGTGCCTGATCCTCCATGTGCGTGTTCTGGGGTTGTGTAATTCAACTTTGGAGGCTGATGCCACTCTACTGACCCTGCTTTTCAGGCCAGAAAGTTGCTCTTTGACAGGCCCTGAAGGTCTGTCACATCCAGCTCTTCCAGATGTTTACTTGGAGACTCTCATTCTGTCCATGTGAATGGTTTCAAGTGTTTGAAAGGAGATTCAGGGTGTCTGAGTTTTGTGGGGAGGGTGTGAGGAGGCAGTCAGAGTGAGGTGTTTGGGGTTGGAGGCTGTTTTCTTTCTTTGTTTTATTTTTTGTTTGTTTGTTTTTAGGCCATACCTGGCGGTGCTCAGGACTTATTCCTGGCTCTGTACTCAGAGATCATTCCTGGCAAGCTTGAGGGGACAATATGGGGTTCTAGGGATTGAACCTGGGTTGACCATATGCAAGGTAAATACCATAGCTGCTGTATTATAGCTCCAACTATTCCTTCCTTCTAACTTTAAGCTCTAGGTGGCAGTGAGAAAATTCTTTTCTCCTCCAAAGGAGTGGTAGGCCATATAAGTTTGGGAATCTTTGTTCCAAAGGGTTCATTAGTGGGGGTGGAGCGATAGCACAGCAGGTAGGGTGTTTGCTTTGCACGTGGCCGACCCAGGTTCGATTCTCAGCATCCCATATGATCCCCTGAGCACTGCCAGGAGTAATTCCTGAATGCAAAGCCAGGAGTGACCCCTGAGCATTGCTGGGTGTGACCCAAAAAAGCAAAAAAACCCCAAAAAACCCACAAAAAACCCCCCAAAACCCCAAAGGATTCATTAGTTGGTAAAGAAGTAGCACTTGTGAAAATAATTGTACTATAAAAATGGAGAAGATGGATGCATTAATTTTCCAGGATGAGAATGGAACTGTGTGTGACAGTGGATGAATTTATTTAACATTAAAACATTACTTACTGAATGTCTCCCAAATATTCTCTAAGGTATTCAGGATACAGAAGTAAAAAGAAATGTCAAATTTCTTCCCTCATGGTACTTAAATTCTAGTGAAGAAAACTGACAAATAGTGCTTTATATTGTGTGTTAGTGAGAAAAGCTTCAAGATGATATGTTTCTGGGGTTAGGAAGATAGTATAGTGGGCAAGGCACTTTGCACATGGCCAACCTGGCCCTGGCATCCCATACAGTCCCTGAGTCCCTCCAGAAATATCCTTGAGCACAAAGCCAGATGTAAGCCTGAAGCACAGCTGAGTGTGGCCCAATAACAAAGCACAGTAGCACTGTCCTCCCGTTGTTCATAGATTTGCTTGACTGGGCACCAGTGAGGTCTCCATTGTGAGACTTGTTGTTACTGTTTTGGGTATATTGAATACGCCACGGGGAGCTTGCCAGGCTCTGCCGTGCGGACGGGATACTCTCAGTAGCTTGCCGGGCCCTCCAAGAGGGACATTGGTTCTCTCTTGGAGAGGGATCGAACCTGTGTCGACTGCGTGCAAGGAGAACGCTGTGCTATCGCTCTAGGTCCCATAACAAGATAGATAAACAAATGGAGCTTTTGCCTTTGGGACTCAGTCTTTGCATCTATTTTTTTTTTTCCTTTTTGGGTCACACCCGGCGATGCACAGAGGTTACTCCTGGCTTTGCACTCAGGAATTACTCCTGGCGGTGCTCAGGGGACCATATGGGATGCTGGGAATTGAACCCGGGTCGGCCTCATGCAAGGCAAATGCCCTACCCACTGTGCTATCGCTCCAGTCCCAGTCTTTGCATCTTGAGCTCAGCCAGGTCTGCCAGCATACTTAACACTGAGTTCTCCCACTTCTCCCGGCTTTCACTGGCTCATCATTATTTTGCAACAGCAAAATAATCAGTGCTACAAAGTCAGATCAAAATGGATTAAAGACCTCAACATCAGACCAGAATCCATAAGGTACATTGAAGACAAGGTTGGAAAAACCCTCCACGACATTGAAGCTAAAGGTATCTTCAAAGATGACATGCCACTGACCAAGCAAGTGGAAACAGAGATTACAAATGGGACTATCTTAAACTAAGAAGCTGCTGTACCTCAAAAGAAACAGGGGCCAGAATATAAAGTCAATCTACAGAATGGGAAAGGATAGTCACCCAATACCTGTCTGATGAGAGGTTGATATCAAGGATATACAAGGCACTGGTTGAGCGATACAAGAAGAAAACATCCAACCCCATCAGAAAATAGAGTGATGAAATGAACAGAAACTCTCTCAAAGAAGAAATCCAAATGGCTGAAAGGCACATAAAAAAATGCTCTCTATCACTAATCACCGGGGAGATGTAGATCAAAATAACAATAAGGTATCATCCCACACCACAGAGACTGGCACACGTCCAAAAGAACAATAGCAACAGGTGTTGGCATGATGTGGGGAGAAAGGGACTCTCCTTCACTGCTGGTGGGAATGCTGACTAGTTCAGTCCTTTTGGAAAACAGTATGGAGGTTTCTCAAAAAATTGAGAATAGAAATTGAGCTCCCACTTGACCCAGCAATACCACTTCTGGGAATATATCCTGAAGATGCAAAAAAAGTATAGTAGAAATGACACCTGTACTTGTATGTTCATTGCAGCACTGTTTACAATAGCCAGAATCTGGAAAAAAAAAACCGAGTGCCCAAGAACATATGACTGGTTAAAGAAACTTTGGTAATCCACACAATGGATTATGCAGCTATTAGAAAAGATGAAATCATGAACTTTGCATATAAGTGGATCAACATAGAGAGTAACATGCTAAGTGAAATGAGTTAGAAAGAAAGTGTCAGAAAGAAATGAGTCAGAAAGACATAGAAGGACTGCACTTATTTGTGGAATATAAAGTAACAGAATGGAAAACTAACACCCAAGGATAGTAGAGATAAGGACCAGGAGGATTGCTCCACGGCTTGGAAGCCGGTCTCACATGTTGGGGGAAAAGGCATCACAGATAGAGAAGGGACCATCAAGTAAAGGATGCTCGGAGGGCCCATTCGGGATGGAGATGCATGCTGAAAGTAGACTATAGACCAAACATGATGGCCACTTAATACCTGCATTGCAAACCACAACTCCCTAAAGGAGAGAGAGAGTTAAAGGGAATGTGCCTGCCACCGAAGTGGGGGGGGCACGGGGAGGGGGTTGTGGGAGGGATATTGAAAACATTGGTGGTGGAGAATGGGCACTGGTGGAGGGATGGGTACTTGATCGTTGTATGACTGAAACGTAAGCACGGAAGTTTGCAAGTCTGTAACTGTACCTCACAGTGATTCATTAAAAATTTTTAAAAAAGAATAAAAAAAAAATCAATGCTAGCAGGGATGTGGTGATATAATGGAAGTCTCACCCACCACTGGTGGTACTGCGAATTGGTTCAGCTTCATTGGAAAACAGTATAGAGACTTCTCAAAAACAAACAAACAAACAAACAAAAAACCAACACTGAAAATAAAACTACCATACAATCAAGTAAAGTAATTCCACTCTTTAGTATCTATCCAAAGAACACAAAACCATGAATAATAGAAGAAAAATGTACAGTTAAATTTATTGAAGTTTTATCTATAATAGATTTGGAAATAGATTTGGAAACAACCCAAATACCCAACAACAAGTGAGTGAACAAAAAGTTGTAGTATATATAGACAATAGAATACATATCAGGTCTAAGAAAAGATAAAACCTTGCATTTTTATGCAAATACAAAAGTTCATAAGTGTAACTGTACCTCACGGTGATTCACTGATAAAATTTTTTTAAAAAAATCTTGCATTTTCCTTCCTACCATATGGACAGGACTAGCATTGTCATCCTAAGTGAAATAAGGGAAGAAAGACAAAAATATGAGATGACATCACTTATATGTGATATCTAAAAAAACAAAGCAAGGGAATAGAAAATGCCCAGTGAAGACAAATCTGTAGACTTTGACAGTAGAACCGAAGCAGGATGGGGTCACTTGGGGGAAGGACAATGAATGAGAAAGAACTTAGGGAAAGCACTGGAAGGATAGGCAACTTAGAGGTGGCTGTGGCACTGTAACATTGTATAGATAAATCATAGGCATCAATAGTATTATAAATCAGGATACTTCAATCACTATTATTATCACTATGATCCCGTTGATCCTCGATTTGCTTGAGCGGGCCCAGTAATGTCTTCATTCGTCCTAGCCCTGAGATTTTAGCAGCCTCTCTTTACTCCTCCTTCCCAATGGTGCTGCATTAGAGGCTCTTTCAAAGTCAGCAGGATGAGACCCGTCACTGTAATACTAACAATAAAGCTAAAGATAAAAACACAAGACTATCACATCATGTCCACCATTGAAGTGCCAATATTGGCTTTATCAGTATCTCTTGGACCCCCTCTACCCTTTGTGCTTTCCATGTCTTTTTCCCTCTGGCAACCTCTGTTTTGCAGTCTGAATCCAAGATTTGGTTTTGTCTGTTCTCTTTTAATTAATTAATTAATTTTTTTGTTTGTTTGTTTTGGGCCCACACTCAGCAGTGCTCAGGGTTTACTCCTGGCTCAGTAATCAAGGCTCATTCCTAGCTCAGGAGACCGTATGGGGTGCCAGGGATTGAATACGGGTTAGGTTCGTACAAGGCATAAATCATGCCCACTGTACCATTTCTCTGGTTATCTTTTTCCTTTTATACTAAGCGCTCTAACACACACACACACACACACAGACACACACACAGAGCAAGGTGGCAAAAGCATTTTTTTATAGAGGTGACAGATGTTCATTACTTTGTGGTGAATATTTCATGGTTATATTTAGATAAACAAAATGTATACATTCAATATTTGCATTTTTTTCTAAATTGAGTATATCCCTGTAAAGGAGGAAGAGGAAATGCAAAGGACAAAAATAAAACAGAAGTTGCAATTTTATATGGGTTGCTAGAAGAGACCTTTCTAAAAACATGATATTTGAGTAAAGATCTGAGGAAGTGACAAAGAGAGCCATATGGTTAGCTGGGAGAAAACCACTAGGCAGGAATAAAAAATCCTTGAGTCAGGAATATGGCTGATGTGCCAGGGAAAAGCAGGGGGCTCCGTGCAGATATAACTGAGTAAGAAGGGCACAGAATTAGAGAAGGAATATGAAAAGACCTGGAGGATCGGGTATGACATTGGAGAATTTATCCTTCTCTCTGAGTGCACGTAAAGTTTTGGAAGAGTTGAATAAAGTGATTTATAGTCAAGTGAGGACTGGAGCAATAGCACAGCGGGTAGGGCGTTTGCCTTGCATGCGGCCAACCCGGTTCGATTCCTCTATCCCTCTCGGAGAGCCCGGCAAGCTACCGAGAGTATCCCGCCTGCATGGCAGAGCCTGGCAAGCTCCCAGTGGCGAATTCCATACGCCAAAAACAATAACAACAAGTCTCACAATGGAGACGTTACTGGTGCCTGCTCCAGCAAATCCTTGAACAATGGGACAACAGTGCTACAGTATGCAATAGTCACGTGAACTGTCATCGAACAATGTTCGTTGTGAGAATTAGCTACAAGAGCAAGGCTGCACAAGGACATCAAGTCCGAAGCAGAGAGATCAGTTTAGAGGCAGTGGCCTAAATCTGAGAGTAAACTATGGTGACTTGGACTTGTTAATCAAAGAGGAGCAAGGGTTCAGAGAAGAAATCAAGAAAGATGGTGTAAAGGTTATTGTGGGGGAGTACAGATACCCTAGGTAATAAAGGTAGTAAAGGCAGAAGGGCAAATTATGAATAACTTTGTAAAAATTTGGGAAAAAAATAGGCAGAAGGAAACACTTGCAAATGGAAAGTGCTATTCTGTGTTTTATAAAGAAGATTCACAAAGAGAAAGGGTAGAAATAAGTTAAAAAAATAGAGAAAAGGCAAGACTTGGATCACTTTGAGTGCCAAGTTAAGGATTATGAGCTATGCAGTGAAAAATGGAATTTTTGAGATGCATTTGAGGATGTTGTAGAGTAAGAGATAGATGAGAACTTCACAATTTTATTTCAATACCCTTTTATTATTTTGAATTGTCCATCACCATTCTCATGGGCTCTTTCATTCTATTCAGATTTATTCACTGGCTTAGTTTTCTCTTCCTGTTCCTATGTGCCTTCCAGTATGAACTGGAACAGTACGAACTTCTCTGTTTAAAAAAACACTCCTTCAATTAGAACAAACAAGCAAACAAACATGAAAGAAGTCCTCGCTTATGTTTTCTCTTTTTAAAATTTTTTTTTATTGAATCACCACGAGATACATTTACAAAGCTTTCATGATTGACTTTAGTTATAAAATGATTTTTCTTTATCTTTACTTTTGTTCTTTCTTTATAATGGAATATAATTGACATTTAACATGTGTAAAGTTTGAGTTGTACAATGTGATTATTTTACATATTTAAATATACTCAGTGACGATCAAAATATTAATTAATACATCATCTCACAAAATTATCTTTTGTTTTGGAGGACAGACGGTGTGAAATCTACACTTGTAGTGGCTTTTATGTCTATAATATGGTTCTGTTATCTAGCTGCTCTGTGTTTTCATTAGTTCTCTAGAATTTCTAGTGGTCATTGTATATTGCTCTTTCAGCAAATTCTCCCTATTTCTCCCACTGAAGTTATTGGCAGGCATCATTCTACTCTGTTTTTCTGTATATTTGTTTTACTTTTGGGACTGCACCTGGTGACTGAAAAATATGTTTCTTAGCAACCATTAGATCAATGAAGAAATTTAAGCAGAGCTTAAAAAATATACCAGGAGATAAAGGAAAATGAAAGAGAAATTATCAGAAACTGGGACTGGAGTGATAGTACGGTGGGTAAGGTGTTTGCCTTGCACCCAGACCACCTAGGTTCATTCCCCAGCATCCCATATGGTCCCCTAGCAATGCCAAGAGTAATTCCTGAGTGCAGAGACAGGAGTAAGCTGCATCGCCAGGTGTGAACCCAAAAGCCAATCAATCAATCAATCAATCAATAAATAAATAGATAACAAAACGAAGAAAGGCCTTTATAGTAAATTATGCCTCTTAAGGAAAGAAAAAAATCATACTTTGACCTTACATTGAAATCAACTAAAGAAAACAAATAAAGTTAAAACTTAGTAAAAGGAAGAAAATAATAAAAATAAAACCAGTGTAAGTAAATGAAAAAGAAAGCATAAAAAAGCAGTCTCAAAGATAAATAACCAGAAATGGTTTTGTTAAAAAAAAAAAAACAAACCAAAAACAAACCTATGGCTAGGCTTATAAGAAGAAAAAATGTTGTTAAGTAAAGTTAGAAGAAAGATAGTAGACTTTACAACAGACAGTAGAGAAATACAAAGGATAAAAAGAAACTACTATGAATAACTATATGTAAATACACTTGACAATTCACAAGGGATAAATTTTAGAAAAGCATATCCTACCAAGAATTGTAAAAGAAGAATTAAAAAATGCTTGTGGAAATGGAAACAATTAAAACGCTTGTTCTAAACAAAAGTCCTGTTTCATATAACTTTAACCAGTAAATTTTAAAAGAAATCTTCAAAGTAGAATTTAAACCTATTTTCTTCAGGCTCTTCAAAAAGAAAAAAAAGAAGTGCTTCCAAACTGTTGGATATTGACCCTAAGTGTTTTAGCCTTTATCAGTAAATTGCCCCTTTCCTCCTCCCAGAGAAGCTTACAGTGCTCTTGTGAGCACTTCTTTTTAAAAAAATTTTTAAATTTTTTATTAGAGAATCACTGTGATGTACAGTTACAAACTTATGAACTTTTGTGTTTGTATTTCACTCATACAGTGATCGTTTACCCATCCCTCCCCCAGTGCCCATTCACCTCCACCAATGATCCCAGTATCCCTCTCACCACCCCCACCCCATCCCCCACCACCCCACCCTGCCTCTGTGGCAGGGCATTCCCTATTGTTCTCTTTCCTTTTGGGTGTTGTAGTTTGCAA
This sequence comes from Sorex araneus, assembly GCF_027595985.1. NCBI lineage: Eukaryota > Metazoa > Chordata > Mammalia > Eulipotyphla > Soricidae > Sorex > Sorex araneus. Next base: position 222,669,310 of record NC_073303.1, on the reverse strand, counting down.
TAGAGGTATTGAGTGGCCTTCATGTTTGGTCTATAGTCTACTTTTACTTAGAATCTTCCAACCTGAATGGGTCCTCCCAACATCCTCTACTAGGTGTTCCTTTCTCTATCTCAGCTGCCTTTTTGCTTTTTTTTTTTTTTTTTAAGTAAATAGATTTTATTTAGAGGTTTCTGAGGAAGGAGGAAGGGATAAGTGGGAGAGAGAATAGTAAGAATAACGTGCTCAAGAGAGAACACGGGCTTCTCCAAGGGTGGAGGAAGCCCCTACACATAACCGAGCTTTAGACACAAAAGTATGAAAGCATAAAAGTACACATCTCAAGAGGGGAGATGCGGGCGACACATGTGCTCGGGCGACACATGTGCTCGGCCACGGGGGCGCAAGCAGCACATGGGCTCAGGCAGCATATGCGCTCAGCTGCCTTTTCCTCCAGCATGTGAGGCCAGTTTCCAGACTGTGGGGCAGACCTCCTGATCCTGATCTCTACAACTCTTGGGTATTAGTCTCCTACTCTGTTATTTTATATTCCACAGATGAGTGCAATCTTTCTATGCCTGTCTTTCTCTTTCTGACTCATTTCACTTAACATGATACTTTCCATGTTGATTCACTTATATGCAAATTTCATGACTTCATCTTTTCTAACAGCTGCATAGTATTCCATTGTGTAGATGTACCAAAATTTCTTTAACCAGTCCTCTGTTTTTGGGTACTCTGTTTTTTTCCAGATTTTGGCTATTGTAAACAGTGCTGCAATGAACGGACAAATGCACATGTCATTTCTACTATACCTTTTTGCCTCTCCAGGATATATTCCCAGGAGTGGTATTGATGGGTCAAATGGGAGCTCAATTTCTAATATTTTGAGAATCGTCCATATTGTTTTCCAAAAGGGCTGAACCAGTCGGCTTTCCCACCAGCAGTGAAGGAGAGTCCCTTTCTCCCCACATCTGTGCCAACACTGGTTGCTTTTGTTTGCAAGCACTTCTTATCCACTGAGTTAATCTTTAACTTTTCCTTGTGTTTTACCCCTCATTGTTACATTCCCAAGTCAGTCATATTAAGTCAAAACTTCTGGAAACTCTTGTAGTGAATTACTTGCTTTTCTATTTCCCCTATAACCTTTTCATATTTTACTATACAGCAATGTTCTTTGCTTAAACACAGACATACCATAGATGCTGTGCTTCTAATATTTCAGAGCTGATTGACTCTAAAATATATCTATTCCTGAGCACCCATCATAACTACTTGACTCAGGCTTTGGTTGTCATAGTTCCTAACACCCCACAAAGGGAGGTCCTGCTGTGGGACTCGGATGGACCCTGGGCGAGCAGTGAAGCTACCGTGGCATCAAATTGGAACAGTCCAGAAAGCATAAAAATACACTATTGATGCAAGTCGTTATGACTTAAGAGTCAGGACTCCCACGGGGAGGGACAAGTTGAACTGGCCTGAGGACTTAGTCTGGGATTTATGGTAAAAGCCTTGCTTGCTCTCAGAGCCCAGAGAACTACGTTTTGGAATCTATATCTCTTACTGTGTTTATCCAAGTAACTGTAGGTATTAATAAGAAGTAAACTTAATAGTTTAATATGTACAACTAAAGGAAAAATAAAAAAGCAATATAGATGTCCCTGGGAGACAGAGTGTCTCCTTGAGTTAGGCCCCACAAGAGAATTATCTCCATTGAAACGCTTTACCTCTGTAAATGATCAATCACACTTACGTGCAGTCCTATACCTCAAACCCCTTCAGATATTCTAGACGTATGTTAACAGATCTGCATTAAACAGGCCATTTTGACCATCAGTCTTGGTCCCTCGTCTTTTTTCTCTGCTAGGGAAGCCGGGCGGGCGGTTCTTGGCCGCTGAACACACGCCTTGCACACCCCCACACTTTGAACTCATGCAAACCAGTTTTATAATGCTAACATGACCCTGTTGCCAAAGCAAAGATATCGCACACGGACTAATGTCTCTGATGAACATAGATACAAATATTCTTAAAAAACACTAGCGAATCAAATTCAACAATATGTGAAAAGAATCAAATCACAGCCAAGTAGAATTCATTATAGAGATGTGGCTGTGATCCAATAAATGAAAAGCAGTAAAAGATTAGGCCTATGATCATTTTGATAGATGTGAAGAAAGCATTTGACAAAACTGAGCATCTGTGTATTCAGAAAATAAATGATGAAAGCCCACAGCGGCTCTCTCTCTTGCCGCCTGCGTTGGGTGGTCTTGTGCTTCTTCCCTCCCTCCCCCACTCCCCTGGGTGGCTGATAACGATGGGTGGATGAAGGAGGGAAGGAGGGCCAGGCTGGTTGGTGTGAGCTGCAGTTTATTCCATTTTCATCTCCATTCTCTTCCTCCTCTAGATCCCCCTTTCCTGGCCCCCCTCATCCCCCTCTTGGGTCCTGCTTCTTCATACTACTTCCTGCTTCTACCTCCCCGGGCTCACTCTTCCAGTCTTAGTTAAATCCCAAATTATGAGGGGTTGGGGCAATAATCACACATAATTATTATTATGTAATTTATATTATTTTATATTTTATACATTATATAATATATTATTATATAATACACATGGCCATACAATCAACAGAGGTAAAATTCTTCCCTCAGGGGAAGCTTCTTCTAGGACAAACTCTCAGTTAGCAGGATGACCCACCCAAGAGTGAAATTCCATCTATGGGTGTGTTTCTTCTCTCCCAGTTGCACAAATATATAAACATTCATAATATTAGTCATTTTGTATGGACACAGTAAGAGATACATTAAGCTCTCTGGGGGCATCTCGTTATAGATCTCAGACTACAGTGCTCAGGCCGGATTAGTCTTTCCTAACCCTAGAAGGGTCCTAATTCAGTTGTTACTTTCTGGATCATGACAGCACTTTCCACGATCATGCTCTTAACTTATAGTTAAGTGTTGTGGCTCTTTGGCCTGGCCCATTTTGATGCCAGGGTAGCTCACAGCTTGCAGTGGGTCCATCCAGTCCCTCATCGGGGACCCTGCTTCTGGGGTGCTAGGATATAAGGGCAACCTAGGCTTAAGTCAACCTAGGCAACTTAGAGAAAGCAGATGCCCAGGAGCAAATATTATACGGAGTTAATTAACTCCCAAACTACAAGCATAATATTAACTGTCTTTCTGTGTCTATACAAAAAAGGACATTGCTTTAGAGTAAACCATGCAAAAGGACATAAGAGAAGGAGAAAAGCAATATTTCACTTATGAATACAAGTGTCCTTAGATGAATCTGACCTTACAAGTTAACAGAATCTGATTAGGGGGAAAAGGTGATAGACCAGTTGGGGAAGCAGAGCACAAAGAGGTTACAGATAAGCAAAGGAATGGGAGTGACTCAGGAGCACTGTGATGGGTGAAACCCGATAAACCTAAGCAACCTGTGGCAAGGGAGAATGAACAAACTAATGTTATCCTACCAGCATCCATTTGTGAATTAAAAAAAAATCAATAAAGTAATGAGAGAATATAAATACCTGAAGAAAATAAAAACCCTATACTATAAACCCACAGCTAAAGTACTCAATGAAAAAATAAATAAAAATTAAATGTATAAATATACATTTATATAAGTAATATATATAAATAAATAAAAATAGATTTTTTTCTTTACAAGCAGAAATAAGACATCATGTACTTATGTACTATTACCATTTCTATTTAATTTTGTATTGAGTCCTAGCCAGAGCAATTAGGCAGCTATAAGTAAAAGAACCTGCTACTAATTAAGTTGGCCAAGCTCTTCCTCCTGTGGGACCCCATTACAAACAACAGCATTGTTGGTTGTGGCTGCAGCTTATTTCTTGTTTCTAAGGAACCTTGGAGACTGTTCTTTGCGGTAGACATTCATATTTTCCCTCATGCTGGCCGCACTCTTAGGCTCCGAACAGGTCTGTGGGCTGCCTTTGAAGAGCTCCAGGGCATGGTGGCCAAGGTCTGCATTGGCCAACTCATCACAACCATCCACAGCAAACTGCAGAACAAGGGGCATGTGACTGAGGTTTTGCACAGAGCCACGTCCAAGTTCCCTGGTCTCCAGAAGATCTATGTTTCCAAGAAGTGGTTCTTTACCAAATTCATTGTGGTAGAGTTTGAAGAAAACGTGGCTCAAAGGTAGCTGATCCCAGAAGGCTGTGGGGGTCAAATACATCCCTAGTCATGGACCTCTGAACAAATGGCAGGCCCTACATTCTTTTTTTTTTCTTTTTGGGTCACACCCGGCGATGCACAGGGGTTACTCCTGGCTCTGCACTCAGAAATTACTCCTGGTGGTGCTCGGGAGACCATATGGGATGCTGGGAATCGAACCCGGATCGGCCGCGTGCAAGACAAATGCCTTACCTGCTGTGCTATCGCTCCAGCCCCAGGCCCTACATTCTTTTTTTTTTTTTTTTTGCTTTTTGGGTCACACCCAGCGATGCACAGCGGTTACTCCTGGGTCTGCACTCAGAAATTACCCCTGGCAGTGCTCAGGGGACCATATGGGATGCTGGGAATCAAACCCGGGTCGACCGCGTGCAAGGCAAGCGCCCTACCCGCTGTGCTATCGCTCCAGCCCCAGCAGGCCCTACATTCTTGAGAGCCTCAGAGCTGCTCCTCCTGTTCCCTGCTCCCCACCTTTTCCCCCAAACGGCACCTCATTCCACTGCACTTCAACAGGTCCTTCTTCTTCACGGTCACTGTCATCCCATTGCGCATCGATTTGTTTGAGTGGGCACCAGTAACGTCTCTCATTGAGAGACTTATTGTTACTGTTTTTGTCATATCCAATATACACGGGTAGCTTGCCAGGCTCTGCCGTGCGGGCTCCATACTCTCGGTAGCTTGCCGGGGTCTCCGAGAGGGCCGGAGGAAATCCTGCTTCTTAACCAAAAAAAAAAAAAAATCTACAAAATCGAACCCTAAGAAAAACCAGCCCAGAGAATTACTACAGGAATTAAGGCACTTGCTTGGCATGTAGCCGACACTGGTTCAAATCCCTACCATGATATATGGGCCCTTGAGCACCAAGAATGGTGGATTTCTTCATTCATTTAATGAATGTGCATCTCTGTGTCTAAAAATTTCTCTTTTTCATAAAGACATCATTATTGAATTAGGGTCCCAGTTAAGTAGGTCCTCAACTAATTCTATCACTACCCAATTTACAAGTAAGTTAATCTATTGAGGTAATAGGGCTTCAGACTTTGAAGGATGTAATTCAACCCAAAACAGGGGCAACTACTAAATGTAAAATTCAGTTTTCTCAGTCTTTTGGCCACTGATCACACGCATTGCACACCCCACACTTTGAACGCACACAAACCTGTTTTATGATGCTAACATGACCCTGTTGCCAAAGCAAGGATGTCACACACGGACTAATGTCTCTGATGAACATAGATACAAATATTCTTAAAAAATACTAGCAAATCAAATCCAACAATATGTGAAAAGAATCAAATCACAGTTAAGTAGTGGGGATTTGTCAGTTCTGACTCTGAGCATTTTCCTGAAGGCAACCTGCCTTCTGTCTCCTGGACAGGGTGATAATCAAAATATTGATTGACTCATAGATGGAAGATGTGTGGCGGTGGGAAGAGCAAGAAAAATGGTGGATTTCTTCAGCTGTTAAAAAGAGTGCAGATTCACTGTCTCTACCCCCAGGATGGAGGGAAGGAATCAGATGGGGCAAGAGGAAGACCATCTGAATCAACAAATATGATATTTGGAGAGATATTCATGCCCAGGGCTCAGGGAGAGATATTCAGGAGAGTTGAAAATTTCCCTTTTTCTTTTATTTTTCTTCTTTTTTTTGGGACACACCATCTGTGCTTAAAGCTTGCTCCTAGCTCTGTGCTCAGGCGTTACTCCTGTTGGGACTTGGGGGGGGGGCATACGTGGTGCCGGGGATTAAAGCTGGGTCAGGGTATGCAAGGCAAGCATCCTACCCACTGTACTATTGCTCTGGCCCAATAAGTCACTGGTGTGCAAAATGCTATTGAGAACCTTGATGGAGGGAAACAAGAGTCAAGGGATAATAACATGGATACTCATAATGGGTTTCCTTGTTTTTGATCAAGTGCCAGTTATCACTGTTCTCCCTCTCTCTCCCCCCTCTCTCCCTCTCTCTCCCCCCTCTCTCTCGTTTTTTGTGTTTTTTTACACATGTAATTTTAAAAAATTGAATCGCCATGAGATAGTTACAAAGCTTGCATGATTGAGTTCCAGTCACAAAATGATCAAACACCCATCCCTCCACCAATGTTCGTTTTCTGCCATCAATGTCCCCAGTTTCACTCCCATCACTCCCACCTAATTCCACCCCCTGCCTCTGTGGCAGACAATTTCCTTCTTACTCTTACTCTACTTTTTGAATGTTATGATTTGCAATACAGGTACTGAGAGGCCATCATGTTTGGTCCTTAGTCTATTTGTCTATTTTCAGCCCACATCACTTATCCTGAATGCCGACTGTTCCAGGTTTTTAATCAATTAGTTTATTTTTTATGTACTGCTCAGGGGCTCCCTCCTGGAAATTCTTGGTCAACTAGGCTGGAAAGTTAAGTGCGAGGGCCACATTATTTAAAAACGATATTTGAGCAGAGGGATTGAGACCGAACAGACAGAAAGTTACCAAGAGGAACTTTCTCATGGGAATGTCTGAGTCTCCCTGATCAAAACCGATAGGTAGTATATCCTTGCCATCCAATCAGATCACCCTCAAGAAGGTAGAACCATCTCCTCTGTCCCAGTTGCTTAACCTGACACAGTTGTTCCTCCTTTAGGACCCGTCCACACTTGCAAGTATTATCAAATAAATTTTTGTCTTTTGTTTCTGACTTTGGAAAACTCATTTACCAATGCGGAGAATGCAATGCTGTTCAAACCTTGTCATCCGGGGGACCACCTGGGTCATACCCAGTGATACTTGGGGGATCTCCAGGGCTCCTTTCAGTCTTTAGTGGCAGCGATCATACTGGGGTTTGGTGCATGCACCCTAATTCGTGTACTATCTCCCTAACCCACTATTCTTTACTGTCCTACGTAATTATCTACTCCCATTCACTTTGGTTCAGTGTAGGAATGATAGGCTAGATGGATATGTTTTTAATATAGTTACCACGGAGTGACTATTCATGACTCAGACACTGGACATTTTCAGGGCAAGTCCTGTGTTTTTTGGAGGCTGATTTTAATTTTGAAAATGTGCAATTATCAGTCGGGAGTCCCATGTGAAGCAGAGTGAGGAAGACCTGAGTTGGGTTGGCACTTGAGTAAAAGGAAGCTCAGCAGGTATGTGACTGGTGCTCAGTGTGAATAAAAGAAGCTCTTTTAGAGGATCATGTCCTGTAAAAGGTTGTGTCTTCCAGGCAGGCCGTGATAGGTCCAGGATCTGGCCAGAACATCCCGTACTTGAGACAGTTCAGGTATCACTGTATCACTGTCATCCTGTTGTTCATTGATTTGCTAGAGCGGGCACCAGAAATGTCTCCATTCGTCCTAGCCCTGAGATTTTAGCAGCCTCTCTACTCGTCCTTCCCAATGGTGCCGCATTGGAGGCTCTTTTAGGGTCAGGGAAATCAGACTCATCACTGTTACTGTTTTTGGCATATTGAATACGCCACGGAGAGCTTGCCAGGCTCTGTCGTGAGGGCAAGATACTCTCGGTAGTATGCCAGGTTCTCTGAGAGGGAGCAGAGAGGGAGAACTAGACAATAAGAGTCATGGCTGCTCGCTTCGGGGAGCTTTGTTTTATAGTCTTGGGCGTTGATGGGATTACATGGCACGCGGAGGCGGGCACAGTTTGTGGGTGTGACTGCCTAGCTACTGGAAAAAGGGGGATCTGGGTGGAGGAGGCTCAGTCTCGATCAGTGCAGGCTTGGAGATCTTAGCTCCGGGTCCTGCACACCTGGGTTCCTTCATGCATGAGGCTCATCCGAGGGTGTGGAGAGTTAAGAAATTAAAGGACTTTTAATTTCTCTCCCCAAGGACCCACCCCAAAGAACACAGCCCAAGGTGGGGGTGGGGGTGGGGGGAAACATTCTGTTTAATTGCTCTGCAGTGCAGATATCCAAACTTCTAAGTCCAGAGACTTGATTCTTTTCATAGAATTCTGCAATTCAGTCTCCATCTAGAGGAAGTGGTATGAGAATGACTGGTGATAGGCCTCAGGACCTGCCCCACATTTCCCATCGGCCTCACTTCACATTCTTTCCACCTCTGGAGCCCCTGCAGGGGCTAAAACGCAAGTGGAGGCTTGGAGGTTAGAGCTACCTGCCCTTTTCCCCACAACGCTCAGGAAAGAGAGCAATCAGAAGGAGCGATGTTTACAGTAGGAAGCCTGTGCTTCAGACTCTAGGTATTGGACCATCTGGTAGGTGGAAGTGGATGAGAAGGCAGAAACATAAGGTGGCACAGACTTTGGGAAACCATGCTGGGGATGGGTAGCTGTAGTTCCAGTTTCATAGAGGGCACAGAGGGGTGGTACAGGTAGGTTGGGTCACGTGCTCCCCCGTATCTCCTGCTTGGATGGCAGAGAGAGACTTCCTCCTTCCCACAAGCCTTTACCTTAATTGAACTTACTTTGACTTCATGCCAGCTCGTTTTTTCACACATATGCAAGCTTGCAAATCCACTTTAATGTTTCTAATTCTGGAAGAGAATTTTATCAGCAGAAAGGCCACATCATTTAAAGAGAAATCTGCTCTCCTTCCTCCTCCCATCCCAATATTCTCCCTGGACAATATGAGTAAGAGAATGTTTGCTGAGGGTCCATCTACTCTTTTATGGAAATTTGAATGACCATCAAAAAAACTATGTGTGGCATAAGCAACAAAATCTACCACTGCCGAAGCTCTGTGTGGTGGATGCAGTGAGAATCTCCTTTCATTGCCTGTTTTTCTTTTCTTTTTTTTTTTTTTGAGCCAATCCTAGTAGTGCTCAGAGATTCCTCCTGGCTCTGCACTCAGGAATTATTCCTGGTGGACTCAAGGAACTACACAAGGTGCCATTGCTTGAACCTGGGTTGGCTGCATGCAAGGCAAATGTCCTGCCGGCTGTACTACTGTTCTAGTCTGAGCACTCTCTTTTGTGCCTTTGTGTTTAGGTAAATAAATAATCGGCTTCACCATGGGCTAATTTCTGTTGGAGAGGAATCATGTAGGTATCTAGCCAGAGCTGTGTTCAGGTTATTATATGGAAGAGATGCACTTTTCTACGACTTTTTAAATTCCTGTTTTCTTCAGTATTTTTTTTTTAATTCCTGACTTCTTCAGAAATTTTTTTATTCCTAACCTCCTTGAAGTGATTCTCAATGTCCTGTTAACTGCTGCCAAAGTCTCAAGGCATGCTGGGATTGTCTCCTGGTATGAAGACGCTTCCAAGGCTGTGGTTTCCCGATCAAATTTAGCTACAACACACCAATTTGTTTATTTGAGCAAAGTCAATGTGATTTTTCATTTTGGAATGGGTGTCAGGATCTAATATACCTAATATGCAAATGGGTACCAGAACAAAGAAATGATGTGCTATAAACCCTAGGAAATAAACTTTTAACATTCTCAGTGCATGTTGCAAACAGAATGTTGGTTTATCCCATAAATGCATCCCCAGTGAGATGACAAGAGGAAATGAGACCTTTGGGAGGTAATAAGGGTGGATCTCTTAGGAATGTGATTAATGTCCAGAAATATTTTGAGTCTCTTTTATAAGGACATTATTCTCCTGTTTTTACTATGTGAAGATACAAAAAGTTATCAGTTCAACATTTTGTAAAGGGTATTTGCCAGAATGTGAATGTATGAGAACCCTAATCTTAACCATCAAATTCCCAGAACTGTGTGAAATACATTTCTGTTGTTAAACTTATCCAGGCTCTTATCATTTATTGTTCAAATGGACTCAGGCTGGAGTGATAGCACAGTGGGTAGACTGTTTTCTTTGTACTCGGCCGACCTGGGTTCAATTCCCAGCATCCCATATGGTCCCCTGAGCACCACCAGGAGTAATTTCTGAGTGCAGAGTCAGGAGTAACCCCTGTGCATCGCCGGGTGTGACCCTCCCCCCCAAAAAAGAAAAAAAAACCCCAAAAAACCAAAAGGACTGTGACAATGCCTTTGGGAAGAAGGGTTCTATGGTGGGTAGGTTGGCCAGGGTAGTGGGGCATAAGGCAGCATGTCTAGAAAAACAGGGTCTGGAAAGCAGGTATTTGAAGGAAGAATATTTTGAAGGAACATTCTTGGGGTCCAAAATTAACTAAGCAGACACCCATAGACAGGCATGTGTGGGATAGTTGTGGCACTGTAGCACTGTAGCACTGTCGTCCCATTGGTCATCGATTTGCTCGAGCGGGCAACAGTAACGTCTCCATCGGGAGACTTGTTGTTACTGTTTTTGGCATATCGAATACACCATGGGAAGCTTGCCAGGCTCTGCCGTGCAGGTGGGATACTCTCGGTAGCTTGCCGGGCTCACTGAGAGGGACAGAGGAATTGAACCCCGGTAGACTGTGCAAGGCAAATGCCCTACCCGCTGTGGTATTGCTCCAGTCTGTAGTTGTGGGACATGGAAAAAAAATTGACTTTAGCTGATATGAGTGATACATGAAGAAGAGTAATGAAAGTAGGTTTGGAAAATGAGGCATGACTCTGCAATGGATATGTTGCTAAGAAGTTGGGAGTTATGGGAAGTGCTTGTGGATGAAGTATTAACCCCTTTAGGATGTTCCCTTTCTGAGTTAATCTTTTCATTTCCTCCTTTCAATTTGCAAGAGCCTTTCTCCTATCTCCTCCCCGACTGTGTGCAGCAGGTCATCCTGTTTAGTCTAAGTCTTGTTCCACCCTACTCCATGCAGCGCCAACATCATAAGAATAGAATCCAAATTCCCTTTTGCTCAGGTTTCCCGTCTTGGCCTCAATGGCATCCCCAGTTTCAACCTCTCCTCTGAGGGTTGTGACAGGACTGAGACCACTTAGAAGCCACAGGATGGGGGATGGGTACATTCTCCATGGGATCAAAGGAGATCTAGGAGCTATAGCACAACGGATAGGGCATTTGCCTTGCACTCGGCTGACCCGGGTTTGATTCCGCCACCCCTCTCAGAGAGCTTGGCAAGCTACCGAGAGTATCCCGCCCACACAGCAGAGCCTGGCAAGCTACCCGCGGCATATTCGATACGCCAAAAAGAGTAAACAAGTCTCATAATGGAGACATTACTGGTGCCCGCTTGAGCAAATCGATGAGCAATGAATGGGATGACAGTGACAGTGACAGTGATCAAAGGAGACATCTGCAAAAGAGGAAGGGGAGGATAGGGAGGACTGAACTAGAATGTGAGTAGACACAGAGATTTTCCTCTGCCACCCCAGTAAGTTATCCAGATATTCTTCCTTTATTTAGCCTCTCCTGCACTTTTTGAGACAGGGTCTCCTGTGAGAATAATACATTCTTCTGAAATGATGGCTTCCTTGTAATGTCCTCTGCCTGGGCAGTGCCTGAGAGTCCTGTCAGAAGCTGATTGTGGCCACAGGGCTCAGGCTTTTCTGTGGTAGATGACAGTGCAGGCACATGGAACCTTGTCCCAGTGAATTCTAGAACTGTCCCCCACTCCAATTTCCTTTATTCTTTAAACACAATATTTATGCAAATCTCTGTGCTAATTGAGAGTGCCATTGCTGAAGAAGGTAGACAGGACCCTGTCCTGAGGATAGGGAGGATAGGGAGGTGCCATTACGTTCTACTGTGGGATTATTTAACTGTGTGATATGTTGGAAGGGCAAGTACAACTTAGTGTTGAAAGGGTAACCTGGATCTAATGTATTATACTGTTTATATATATATATATGTATATATTTATAGTAGGATCTGGGAAGAAAATGTCTTATTTTCTTCTTTTTTTTTATTAGTGATACGGGAATTGAACTCAAAGCTTCAACAAATTAAGACAAGTGCTCTACTCTGAATGACATCATGGGCACTTGAAGGAAATCATATCTAAATTATGATTTGACAGATGAGGACTGGAGCTATAGTACAGATGTGGGGTGCTTGCCTTGCATGTAGCCAAATCCAGGTTTGATCCCTGACTCCACATATAGTGCCCTTATGCCCACTCCTGAACCTGCCAGAAGTGATCCCAGAGAACAGAACCAGTTCTGTCCTGAGCATCAATTGATGTGACCCCAACCCTTTACCACCCCCCCGCCCCACCGCAAAAAAAAAAAGTTTTGACAGATGAAAAAGACATCTGGTTAGGTGATGTGCTCAGATTGATAGGGGACAAAAGAATAAAAGCATTTCAGGCAGAGGGAAGACCAAGGAGAAAGATCCCAATGAGATGAACTGAGATTTATTTATTTATTTATTTATTTTGCTTTTGGGGTCACACCCAGCGATGCTCGGGGGTCACTCCTGGCTCTGCACTCAGGAATTACCCCTGGCTGTGCTCAGGGGACCATATGGGATGCTGGGAATCAAACCCCGGTCGGCCGCGTGCAAGGCAAACACCCTACCTGCTGCGCTATCACTCCAGCCCCTGAACTGAGATTTAAACTGAGATGCATCTAAAAGGATATAAAACATTCGTTGAGTGAACTTTAGTATTGGCAAAAGAGGAAAGAGGATAGGGAGAGGAGGAGCTTTTCAGACAGAGGGAAGAGCAAGAAGGCAGGCCCCAACATTGTCGGAAAGGCAGGGTTGCCCTGGCCTGAGAGTTGGCAGTGCTTGGAGAAAGATCCCGAGAGACACCGTCATGGGCAGTGCCTTCTGTTTGGTGAGGACAACTTGGGCTACAGTTCCGCTTTTTGCCTCAACGTGGACTTGTGTGCAGGGGCTGAGCGGCCCAGCTGTATGCTGTGTCCATTAGCGCTGTGATAAGTGTTACAGGTGAAGCAGTGGGTGAATATATATCAGTTTAAGTACTGATACACTGAGAGCAGAGGGCCTTTCTGTCTGGGCAGTGAGATAGAGAGACTGGGTGTACGAGACTAGGGCCAGCAGTCACTTGCAGAGGTCAGGGAGCCCGGACAGCACTAGGGAGATAGACAGGAGTGAGCACGGCAGCTAAGGCTGCTGGGGAGAGGGTACCAGTGGGGTTTATATTCACCAGTATAGACCGGGCCCCAGCCAGAGCTGATGGAAAGAGGAGAGCTGTGAATCGCGTCCTGGGAGAGGAGAGTAGTCATAGAATTTTCAGCGAGTTCCAGACTATGGTGGCTGAGACTGTTAGGCCCAGTTAAGGATATCTGGGTCCAACGGGAAACAAGGTTTGAGGTGTATCTTTCTATGTGCTCCTCTCCTTCTTCCCCAGATGTCACTGGCAAAGTCAGGAAGGATGAGCTGAAGCTGGCTGATCCCTGTTCTGGTGGACGGTTTTCCCAGCCATCCTTCTTCACCCTTCTACCTTCTGCGCCTCACCTGCAAGCTAACTTCACATCGCTGGCATCCTAGGCACTGGAGGCTGAGCGATATTGCTTGAGGATATGCTCGAATATGTCCGTGGAGGGTCCTGTCACAACTCTGGTCTCCCTGGAATAACAGGTTATGAGTTCAGAGATCGTGGACCACCCGATATGTCACCTCTGTAGAAAGTATTGCAGTTTGAGGGACTTGTAGGCTGCTCCTCACTGGGTAAGTCTGTTTTCTGGGAGACCACAGAGAGACTAAGGAATTTAGTTCACACCTCTTTCCTCCTTTTGAGGAATGGTTTGGAGGCGTGAATCCTTCTCTTAAATTGTCGCCTGTTCTTGAAATTATCCAAACCCTAAGAGGAGCTTTCCGTCCCCACATGGACCCTTGTTAAGCTCTGATTTCAGGTTACAATCACTGAGACCCCATGTTTTTGTGAGTTCATATGCTTCAATGGTGATGGCAGTTCACTGAAGTTGGAATTTGGTTCTCTCTTACGTGGGTGGCTGATTTATGTCGTGAACAGTCCAGGAAAATATATAATTCTCTTTGACTTGGAATTTCTTACTCCACTGAATTGGGATTCAAGAGAACTGAATTTTGAATTCCTGGCTTTGTCATAGTCAAAGGCAAATATACTCTCACGTAGGAGACAAACGCTCTCATATACTAAAAATTTTCAGATTTTTGTTTGTCATCTAGATTTGTGGTTCTTATGTAAAGGGTAGTGTGGAGGTATATTGAGATGATATCTGGCTACCATAAACATATATATATGTACATATATATTTATATTTTACACCTGGGGCTGGAGTGATAGATAGCACAGCGAGTAGGGCATTTGCCTTTCACACGGCTGACCCGGGTTCGATTCCTCTGTCCCTCTCGGAGAGTCCAGCAAGCTACCGAGAGTATCTTGCCCGCACAGGAGAGCCTGGCAAGCTACCCGTGGTGTATTTGATATGCCAAAAACAGTAACAACAAGTCTCACAATGGAGATGTTACTGGTGCCCTCTCTAACAAATCGATGAGCAACGGGATAACAGTGATTTTACATCTGAGTCTTTGTTGCTTTATAGTAATTCATTTTTATTATTTTTTACAATGATACTGATATTATTGTTTTATACTTGCAGTGCTGCTATACCATGCTAATGCCAGTGCCAAGATACTTCTACCACTAGCTCAAGGTCCTTTCACAATCCCCACTTCCATTTATTATCCTCAGATCATAGTTTTACTGACCATAGCTCATTCAGGTGCTGCTTCCATTTGGCATTGTTTAACCCCTTGCTTTGTTTCCTTGTATTCTGCTTATGCATGAGATAATCTAGTATTTGTCTTTTTCTTCCTGACTTACTTCACTTAGCATGTCACCCTCCATTCCATTCAAGTATCAGCTTTCAAGGTTTCATCTTTTCTCATAACTGAAGAGTGCTCCACTATGCATTTATACCAAAATTTCTCTGTCCACTTGTCAGTGGTTGGGCACTAGATTGTGTGTAGCTCTTGGTTATTGTAAATAATGCCCAAATGAACACAGATGTACATATGTCCTTTAAAAATTAATATTATTGTGTTTTGGGGATATATATACTCGAGTGGAATCTTAAGGTTATAAATGGAAGCTTTATTGTCAATTTTTTGAGAAGCCTCCAGACTGTCTCCAAAGGAGGCTCTACCGAACAACACTCTCACCAACAGTACATGAGAGTTTCTTTCTCATTACTTGCCCATTAACAATTATTGTTTCTGATAAACTTTTTGATATAGACTATTCTTGCTGCTATGAGGTGATATCATGTTGTTGTCTTGATCTGCATTTCCCTAATAATTAATGATGAGAAGTATTTAAAAATCAGAGAGATTTTTTTTTTTTTTTTTTTTGCTTTTTGGGTCACACCCGGCGATGCACAGGGGGTTACTCCTGGTTCTACACTCAGGAATTACTCCTGGCGGTGCTCAGGGGACCATATGGGATGCTGGGATTCGAACCCGGGTCGGCCGCATGCAAGGCAAACGCCCTACCTGCTGTGCTATCGCTCCAGCCCCAAAATCAGAGAGATTTATAGTTTATGTAATTAGGTACAAAATTACTGTACACTACCACCATAGAGTCCATGAACCTTCACCCCTGTCTCTGTGCTATCTCTAGTCTGATCTCCCTTTTTTCCATCTAACCCCATTATTTGTTGATTGACAGTTATGGTTAAAAATTTTTTTTAATTGAATCACCATGAGATACACTACAGTTATGGTTTTGATACATACTATTTACCTCTATTAGCGATTAATCACCACCCATGTGTTCCAGACCCTCCATCTATGTTCCTGTGTTATTTCTAGTCAACCTAATTTTTCTCTTCTCTGTCCCCACCCCAACTTGGCATTCTCAGTTGTACACTACAGTTTCCAAGATTTATTATTGATTGATATTGTCTATACCCTTACTTTGTTTCTTTATATACCACAGATGAGACCATCCAGTGTTTGTTCTGATGATGAACAAGTCAAATATCCCTGATGATCATCTTTTCTGGTCTTTGAGGAAGTGTCTGTTCATTCCTCTCTCTATTTTTTCATGGGGTTGTTCGCTTTTGTTGAGCTTTGAGAGTGCTTTATATATCTTAGATATTATTCCTTTGTTGATGTATAATGTGTTTTCCCTCAATCTATGGGGTGCCTTTTAATTTTAGACCTCATTTCTTTCACAGTGCAAAAGCGTTTTCGTTTGACATAGTTCTGCTTTTGTATTCTTTGCCAATGGGTTTGTATCAGCAAAAACTGCTCTTAGGTCAAGATCTTGGAAAATCTTGCCTATGTTTTCCTTAAAATATTTCACAGAAACAGGTTTGATATCAAGGTTTTTAATGCATCTTGAATTTAACTTTTTGTACCCTTTGAGATAGGGTATAATTTAATTTTATGGCACGAGGCTATCCAATTTGCCAAGCCCTTTTTGTTGAAAAAGCTCTCCTTGTCCCACTTCATGCATCTAACCCCTTTGTGATAAATTAACTGCCCAGTACATCTGAGGGTTTATCTCCGGGCTTTCAATTCTAATCCATTGATGTGAAAGTCTGTTTTGTTCCAGTACCATGTGGTTTTGATTACCATGACTTTGTAGCAAAGATTAAAGTCTGGAAATATGATGCCTCCCATCATTTTTTCCCCCCCAGAATTGCTCTGGTTATTAAGGGAGTTTTATGGCTCCATACAAATTTTAGAAGTATTTGTTCTATGTCTGTGAAAAATGCTATGAAAATTTTTATGGAAATTGTTTCCATCTGTAAATTACTTTGGGTAAGATGGTCTTTTTTTTTTTTTAAATCCCTCCGAGCAGTGCTCAGGAGGCCTGAATCCTTACCAGTAACTGTTGGCCAACCGGGCCAGTGGTTCAATGCAAGGGACTGAGTGTTGCATGGGCCCTATTGTACTGGGGATTACTTGGGCCCTCCTGACAGTGCTCAGAGGCCAGGCATGTGCCCTAACCACATGTCCCAGTCCTTAAATGATCATTTTAACAATGTTGATTTTTCTGTTCCATGAACACAAAGTATGTTTACATTTCACGTGTCTTCTTTCCTTTCAGAAGTAATGCACTATTTTTACTAAGCTTTGACCTCTTTTGTTAAATTGATTCCTAGAGAGTTCAGTTTTTTGACACAATTGTAAATGAGATAGTTTAATGAGATAATTAAAAAAATTTCCTTTCCTTTAACATAGTTGCTTACAGATAAGAATGCGAGAGCTTATTTTTACCCCAAATTTTATTTTTTCCAAGCACCACGATATACAAAGTTATTCATAGTTGAGTTTTTGACATGACTGGATGCTCCATCACTGATCCCACCGCCAGTGTTGACCTCCCTCTATCAGTAGTCTTGGGTTCTCTCTCCTAATTCATCCACCCCCAGCCTGCCGTCTTGACGGGCACCTTTTTAAGTTTGGTTATTAAAGGTTGGGTTTCATTGACTCTGTGGTTTGGATATTTAGCTTTATCATTCCTTAACACCATTGGTGTACCTGGATCCTTGGCCCCTATTGCTTCTCATCTATCTCTTCTACCCCCATCCACTTCCACTGGCTGTCTTCCCTTTTCTTCCCTATACTTAGAGTGCAACTTAGATTTCTGTGTATTTATTGTATGGCTTCTCTTTACTATATAAGTTTTATAAGTTTTACTGTTTCTAAGAGTTTTTTTTTTCTTTTTGGGGTCACACCTGGTGATGCTCATCAGTTATTCCTGGCTCTGCACTCAGGAATTACTCCTGATGATGCTTGGGGGAACATATGGGAATCGAACCCGGGTCGGCTGTGTGCAAGGCAAATACCCTAACTGCTGTGCTATTGCTCCAGCCCCTAAGAGTATTTTTTAAGAGGAATATTTAGGCTTTTCTACATACCATAACATATAATTGGCAGATAGCGATAGTTTGACTTCTTTACTCTGATTTGATTGCTTTTTTACCTAATTGATGGGGCAAGGATTTCCAATACTATGCTCAATGGTACTGGTGAAAACAGACATTCTTCATTTGTGTCTGACCTTAGAGGATAGGCCTTCAGGTTGTCCCTGTTAAGGAGGATGTTGGACATGGGTTTGTGGTGACAAAATTTTCAGAAAGTAAATTTCTATGGAGATGTTCAGAAGTCTTATTGTTATGGTTTAGTTCAGAATAGTGCTTATTGCTGACCAGAAGGGAGCTTAGAAAAAAGCAGGAGTCAGCTGAGAAATGAAAGGTGGCAAAGGATACTACATACTAATTTTTTGTTTGTTTTTGGGCCATACCTGGTTGTGCTCAGGGCTTACTCCTGGACCTGTACTCAGGGATCAATCTTGGCAGTCATATGGGCTACTGGGGATCAAATCCAAGTCAGTGGTATGGAAAGCAAATGCCTTATCGGCGATAATATCTCTCTAGCTTCTCTAAATTTTGATTCTTCATTTGCTTAGAGCTAGCCCTTACCTGGCCCAGGTGGTGCTGACTGGTCCTATGGGGCATATCTGGATACTGCAGGCGCCTTCATCTCATGGTTACTTTGAAAATTGGTGGGGAAAAGAGAGTGTCAGTTAGCAATGTCCAGATAGAATATTGGGGTCAAAGATTAGGGCTAAAGGCTTCAACTTTCAATGACTAAAGGTTCTGGATAGTCACATAAACATGTCAGTCCTGGCAGGTGCAATGGTAAATGATAAATGATAAAACTTTCTGGGGTTAGGGAGTCACGAGGAGGTGGTAGAACTGGGGCAAAGTGGAGGGTGCCTGTTCCATCTAAAAGAGCTTCTCTTTCTCCAGTTGATTCTTTCCAGGCTTTCACATTCCTTAAGAAACAAAAAAAATCTTGATTTCCGTCGGAAATCTACTAATTTTATTCTTTGTTATATTTTGATTCTTTTTTTTGGGGGGGTGGTGGTTGTGGAGGCACACCTGGCAGTGCTCAGGACTTATTCCTGGCTCTGTGCTTAGCAATCACTCCTGGTGGAGCTCAGAGGACCATATATGGCACCAGGGATTGAATCCAGGTTGACTATATGTAAGGTTGACTATCATTCCATCCTCTTGTAAAATTGTAATACTTTTAAAAATAGTACTTTTCCTTTTACTGGGAAACAGTAGACCTACAAAATACTTATAGTAACAGTACAAAGAATCTCCTTTCATTAGCAATAGGGACAGAAATTTACAGATACCCATATCATGCCTGCTTTATTAAAGTCTGATTTTATATTCCTTTTTTTTGTATTTTCTTGAACTTTTTGAGAATTGCATCCACATTTTCAGAAAGTACAGTACAAGTTATCTTCAGAAGTGGGTATTAGGTTCTTGACTATATTTCATGATGGCAAACATCCTGGTAGGTTAACTTTGTCTTTGGAATCAGTAATTTGTTGAACCAATTAGAATTAGTGTTTTTCTTTTCTGTGGACAGTACTTCCAAACATACACTGTCAAATCTACCTTGCCTATGGTATATTGACTCCTTTCTGAGCTTTTCAGTTCCTCTTGTTGAGTTCATATAGTTTAAAACCTTGTTTCTATCTATTCCAACCTCCACTCCTTCTACCCCCCCCACATTACCTGGAGGAATACAAAAAAAGGGACAAGGTAGGTAGACACCATCTGTCATTGATAGAAGAGTGGTGAGTCCTTGCTCCTGATGTAGTTTCTATTTGTTTGCTCTTCTGGAGGCTTCCCGTGGAATAGGGTATGAGGGTCTCCAGCTCACTTTAGCTCTTACCATTGCTCTGGTACCCCCTTAGTAGTGGTAGTTATTTCATTATCTGCCAGTGTTATATACTCACCTGCCTTAGCAGAAAGATATTGCTTCATTTAATCATTTGGAATACCCAATAAGATATATACTTATATTCATTTATATTTATATGCTGTTCATACCAGGGACTATATTCAGGGACTACCCAGCAGTGCTTAAAGGGGTCATGCAGTTCCAAGGATCAAAGTCAGGGCCTCTCACATGCTATTCATGTGTTCTACAACTTGAACTATCTCCCTGGCCTCTGTTTCTTTGTTTTTGACCTATTTCCTAAATCATTCATGGGGGTAATAGGAAATCTAAGCTTTCGTATTTGCTTCCAAAGACTTCTCAGAGTATCTTCTTCCATCTATTACATATGCTACCATGAAAACTTCCTGCCTATACTGATTTCACATGAAAGTAGACACTTTTTGACACTTTCAATCATTGTGTCATGTGGGAGAATTTGCTACAGGTCCATCAATGTTCATTCTGATTTTCTTCCTGCCAGGTATTTTCAAGCTGTTCTGTGGCTAAAGCAGGATGTTCTTGACAATAACCTGCATCACTTGCTGATGTAGCCCCATACACACCTTTAAACTATCTGATCTAGGCACTTCTTCCACTCCTGTGTTTGGAATGGTGATTAAGATGACACTCTGATGGCAGCACAAATGTCTGCCTGAATTCCTATGGATGGAAAAAACTCACCATTGTCCTCTCTCTCTAAATGTAGTCCATTAAAGGAGAAGCCCTTAACTCCTACTCAGGAAATCTAATTATTTAAGAGCAATAATTTGAGAGCAAAACATAGCCCTTAACATATACATAAGAAGAATATAAGCCTTTATTGTGTCTGCCACACTATATTTTTGGTTATTGTTAACAGGGAGTCTTTACTAAGTAGCATATTGATCATGTCTGGGTATATAAACCCTCCCAATTTCTTTCCTACTCTTCTGTCTGAGCACAGCCAGATCAATTTGAGCATGTCAACCTGGAGAAAGGGATATAGTCTCCTCAACTATGAATAATTCCTATAAGCCTTCAGCGGGTAGAAGGTGCATTGCTCTCTCTGTCACAGGGACCTTAAGTAAAACTCTCTGGTATTCTATTCACTGATATAGCCATTGACAATTCAATTCTATTTTTTTATTTCTGCAAGTTTGAACTATAATTTTTCCATAGATTGAAAAATTTAGGCACTGTGGTTTACAAATCTGTCAACAATAGAATTTCGGGCTTATAATATTCCAACTCCAACACCACCACCAGTGTCATTGTTTCTCCACCAATGTTCCCAGGTTCTCTCTCCCAGCTTGTCTCCTTAATAGGCCCTTTTTAATCTACTATATTCTTTTATTGAATCACTGTGAGATACAGTTACAAAGCTTTCACGTTTGAGTTTCAGTCATGCAATTATCAAAACACCCATTCCTCCATCAGCATACATTTTCTACCATCAATGTTCCCAGTATCCCTCCCCACACCATTCCATCCCTCCCCCTGCCTGTATGGTAGACAATTTATCCTCAGAACTCAGACCTCCCATTCAGGCATTTAGTACATTTTGATTTGATTTTTGTGTATGAGGTAAGACAAGGGTACAGTTTATTCTAAAGCATGAGCATATTAACATTTTATTGAAGTAACTATGCTTTCCCTCTTGTATATTCTTGATACCTTTGTCAGAACTTAACCGATGTTGTATGCATTGGTTTATCTTTGGGCTCTTTTTAAAAAAATTTTTATTAGTGAATCACTGTGAGGTAGAGTTACAGACTTACAAACCTTTGTGCTTGCATTTCAGTCATACAATGGTTGAGTACCTATCCCTCCACCAGTGCCCATTTCCACCACCAATGGTCCCAGTATCCTTCCCACCACCCCCATCCCATCCCCTCCACCCCCCCCACCTCTGTGACAGGGCATTCTCTTTTGCTCTCTCTCCTTTTGGGTATTGTGCTTTGCAATAGAGGTATAAAGTGACCATCATGTTTGGTCTATAGTCTACTTTCAGCCTGCATCTCCCATCCTGAGTGGGGACAGGCCCATTTTTAAATTTAATTATTTTAGTTTGAGCCCCATGCCCAATGCCATGGGGCCCATGCCAACAACAATAATGTTGTCTTTGTGGTTTATATCCTTCACCTCTGTATCACTATAGAATTGTATCTAAGGTACACAAAGATCCTTGCTCTTATGTTACGCTCAGAATATCTATCATTCCCTCCTCAATTCCTTCTCTTCCCTGGTCTTCCAATATCTGTAATCTTGGACCAAGGATTTTCCCATCTCTGATATCCTGTTATATTCTTTTCTATACCACAGATAAGTGAGGACACCTGGCATTCCTTCTTATTCTGACTTATTTCCCTTGTTATGATACTCTCTAGACCTTAAGTATTGATTTAACTCCTAGTAAATCCCATGGTGGGAACAGGATACAGATGTCAAGGGTTTCCCATGTAATTCAGAGGTTGTATGACAACGATTTCCAGCTCTGGGCCCTAGTACTGATTCCAAGACCATAGGACAAACTCACTGGGCATTCTGATGCACTGAATAGTGAAAGTGAGAAATAAGGAGGCTACCACTTTGGGAATTGAGGTTCAACTTTTGTATAGATGGTGAGAATCTGCATATGTAGGTATGAATTTAAGAACTTCCCTGGGGGCGGGGGTGGAGTCCTGTGCTCTCTGTAGAGGTGAATCTGGAAGCCTGGATTCAGGTCAGGGTGTCTTTTGAAGCTAATAAGGATCCTTTTTGAAGAGTGTCTCTTGAGTTCCTCTTTCTTTTGGGATTTTGGTAAGGATTTTCACTCTATATCTTTACCAGGCGAGCTTATAAACTGCCCTTAAACTCTAGTTTTATGCTTCTAGTGTAATAACTTTTAGTTAATTTAAAAAAAATTTTTAAGTAGGAGATTTAAAATTTGTTCATCCTAGATTTTATTTCTTAGTTCCTCATTGAAGCTTTGCCTCAAGTTTGTGTTCATTTTTTATCTCATGGAATAAGAATGAGCACCTAGAACAGACATAGAAAAATAAAAGGAGGTGGGAAGAGAGAGGGAGGGAGAGTTGAAGATGGAGAGGGAAGAATGGGGAAGGAAGAATACAAATAAGGCTTGGGGGGCCCCTGGCCTCAGTCCATCATCTTCTTTCTAGCCTCTGCTTTCAAATGGTTTGACTTGTGGGAGTCAAGGGAAATTGTTTTGTAACTTTTAAGTGTAAGTTTTTTTACACTCAACAGATCTACAGAACTGTTGGCAGAAATATACAGATGGGTATTACATACATCTGCTTGCCATGCGGCAAACACACATCTGCTCACCATGCAGAGATTAAAATGAATGTTTTGTGAACCTAGTGTTATCATATTCATTCATTTAGCCAGTGACTCTATTTTTCATCTTGTAAAATATGTTTAATTTTTTAAATCTTTTTAAAAACTATTTTAGTTAGCTAATTAGTTGATTGATTTAGTTTTTGGATCTTAACCAGCAATGCTCAGGGCACTGTGTTTGGGGATCACTTCTGGTGGTGCTTGATGGACCTTTTGGTGCCAGATGGAACCCAGGCCTTCCACCTGCAAAACCTTTGAGCATTGAGTTATCTCTCTGATCCCTAAAACATTTTTAAAATTGTAGTTTAGGTAATATGGTAACAATCATGCTCATGCTTATGGCTTTGATTTATAAAGTTATTGTACATTTCTGCTTTCTAATTTTGAGTCCAAGCACTAGCTATGTTGTATGCTTACATCCCCCCCATTATGCCTTCAGCCTAGCTTGCCACTCTGCCCTCATGGCTGGAGAATAGAATAACTGGTCTCCCCAGCCTATTCTGTTTCCTGGGACCAGAAGTAGCATGCTGCTGCCACGTTTCTGTGGATGATCAAAACCCCAAACCAAGAACATGCAGAAACCAAGGATACTGACCCTTGGCATTTGAGAACTCAATACCGTCTTCACCCAGGGAGAAGCTTGCCTGTCATTTTCTGAGCAAATGGCAGCATGTTCTGGTCCTCATGCAGATGCAGAACAATTTCAACCTCTTAGGAACAAAGTACCCCATGACCTCACTTCCCTGAAGCCTATCAATTTTCTCTGGTCAGTAAGTTCAGGGAGGCGGTGCTTTGAAATGCCGGTTTCTCTATCTCCATCACTCAGTACAAAAACCAAACTTTGGTTTGACCTATTCCTGCCTTGCCTTTTGGCTCAGTGCTCACGAGCTTGTAAACCCATTAAATTAGGTAACACCTGGATGAACTTATACAGACGTCAATGGGATGGAGGTTCAATTCAGCAGAGGTTGAAGAAACTGCCCTCCTCTGGACCTGTCAGGTGGGGAGAGAATAAGATGGGAAAGCTTTACAGTGGGAAGCTTGGGGGATAGTCTCCAGAGTGAGTCTGGCATCAGATCAATGCCATGTCCAGATCAGAAACTGGAGACATTCGAGCACAAAATGAAGGATATTTTAATGAGGAGGAAGGGTGACAGTTCCAATCCAGGTTAGGGAGTTGGCCTTGGGGATAAAGAAGTAATGCTTATACAGGCCCATGAAATTTAATTTTAGACCCATGCTCTTCATTCTTGTCATTTATTTATTTACTTATATTGAACTACTGTGAGATATACAGTTATAAGTTGTTCATGACCGAGTCTCAGTCATACAATGTTCCAACACCCATCTCTTTGCCAGTGCACATTTCCCACCATCAGAGTCCCCTGTTTTCCTCCTGCCTGCCTCTCCCCACCCCTCCTCTGCAGCCCACTTTTATCTTTTAGAGCTTTATTGTAGTCGTGTGAGGCTTGAGATTCACTTAATAACTGCTCTTGCTCTTACTGGGACATTATCTAGGATGGATCCTAACTCGTCGAGATCGAGACATTGCCTGATTTGAAGAGAATTTCCTACTCTCTCTCTATACTACTCAACATGGGCACCTTGACAGAGTACGTTCTTTTAGGAAGTTATCTCTGTCTTTCTTTGATGAAAATATTTAAAGACTAATATTGAAAACAAAATTTACAATCTGTGAGGAGAGCCAGTTGTGCACCAACCTCTGCCCAACCTCTGCCCGCACAGGTGTATGTAGCAATCTGGGTACTTTTCTTCTGGGTTTTAAGCCATGCAGGAAGTCTGGAAGGAGATCCCCCTGAGATGCCACCAGTTATTCATTCTGACCTGACAGTACTCAGGGATTCTGCTCTTCACTTGAGGATCTTTCCTGGGAGTGGGGGACTCAGGAGATTATGTGGGGGTACCAGATATTGAACCTGGGTTGGTTTCATGGAGACCAGAATCTTCCCTGCTGTATTACCTCTCCAGCCCTCTCTACACCCATTTTTTTTTACATTTAAAACACAAGGATCTTGATGAAGAAGGCTGACTCCGCCTTGTTGATGGTTTATGTGAAATTTTGATTTATGCTGGCCTCTAATATGGTAAGAGGTGATAGGTTAAAAGGAACAGTATCTACAAGTATCTCACCTCCTTTCTCCAGGATGACTGTGGCCAACCCATTTCATTGAAATCTTTTAACTTACTCTCTTCCATTTCTTTTAGGACAAGCTACGTTTGGCATCATTTTTTTTTTTTTTTTTTTTTTTTTTTGGTTTTTGGGTCGGTCACACTTGGCGATGCATAGGGGTTACTTCTGGCTCATGCACTCAGGAATTACTCCTGGCGGTGCTCGGGGGACCATATGGGATGCTGGGAATCAAACCTGGGTCGGCCTCGTGCAAGGCAAATGCCCTACCCTCTGTGCTATTGCTCCAGCCCCATCATTTTTTTTAACCCCCTCATTTTCTTTGTTGTTGTAATGTCAGGGAGCACACACTTGGTAGTAGTACTTTCTGAGGGTTGTACACTTTAATTGTGGTACTTGCACTCAGCTGGTTGTGGTGCACTGAACATTACACACATTTGTCAGTGGTGCCAGAGATCACCTGTGTTAGCCCTGAGCAGGCACTTCCTACAACAAGGGGTTGGAAAGTGAACCAAGAAAACTAAATAGGGGCCAGGAAGATAATTTATTTTTCCTCAGGCACGGTATGCAAGAAGCAGAATCAAAGAGACTGTATTTGAAAAGTAGCCAGTCTGGTCTAGATGATGGCTCACTGAGTACCCCACTAGGAAGTGGGAATTATGTGGGCAACCACATGAAAGGTTTTAGAATGGAAAATGTTTGTGACAGTGGCCCGGTTTGAAAGCATCTGAACCCACCTACTGTCATCTTTTCCTCTTTACCTCCCCTGGACTCCATCCTGTTCCTATATAGGATCCTTTCTTTCAGGAAATCTCTCCTCTCTGTGGAGATTTCAATCCTCCTTTCTTGGAACCTTTTGATTTCTCTTCCTTCTACTTACACCCCAGCTCATTAACTCTTTCACCAGGGTTGGGACAGGAAAGAAGGGAAGAACTCATTATCACGGATCCTGGGACAGCAGAAGTTTGGACTCCTTGGCAAGGGAGGGAAGACAGACCATGTCTGACGGAGCTGGGAAGAACCAGTTCTAAGTGGGGCAAGGCAGCCACTAGAAACTATTAAAGATCCAAACCAAATCCCTTTCTTAGTTCTCTCCCCAGACTCTTATCATCCTCTAACTTTCTTCTGTAGTTTTTTTGCCTGAGCGTCTTAACTCAAGTGGGAGGGGCACGATCTTCTTGCAATGAAGCAGGACTGGTTTTGATTATGCTGTGACACCACGGTCCCACCTCTATTTCCCATCTGTCTTTCAACAGTGTGAATTAATACCTGTTTGGGTCGGAAAATGTTTTAGAAGCTGAAGATTTAACTTTGAGAATGATAGGAAGCCCTTGCTTAGGGAATCTGATCGTCTGTGGGGAAATTAAAGGTATAATATAATTATAACCAATGATTCAATTAAATTTGTGCTAGGCCTATGAAGAAAAAAATACAGAAGGCAATAAAACAGAATGTAAACAAATAAGCTGTTCCTATATAGATGGCTTCACTGAGGCTGCTTTTGAACATCCATTAACATGTGGAGGGGCAAAAACTGAGGTCGACTGCATGGGTGGGAAGGGGAACCAGATGCTCCTAGAATGCTGAATGGTGGTGCCAAGGATAATTTGCATATTTACATTATTCATGGCTCATACAATACAGGAAGCCAATGAGAAGCAATGAGAAGCATATGCATCTGCCCATCAGTCTTGTACCAGGGGAAAATGGAGTGGGTTGAGCTACACGGTGAGCCAAGCTTAATCCAGGAGGCTTCCCTCAGGCTTTTGTGGATTCCTGTTTACTGATGTTTGGGGATGCTGGGATTTTGTGTTTCTCTGTTTTTTGTAGGCCCTGACTGGAGTTTTCTTTATATGTGGACAACAATGGGGGAAATCCACGTCAGTGGAAAACTCAACAGTACTTTGTATACCTCAGAACTCCTTCCAGTGTTTGCTCTGGAATAAAGAGACAGCCTTGGAGATTCAAGATTGTCTTGGTCATTTATTATTATTATTGTAGCACTGTAGCACTGTCGTTTTGTTCATCTATTTGCTAGAGCGGGCACCAGTTAAGTCTCCATTGTGAGACTTGTTGTTACTGTTTTTGGCATACCAAATACGCCACTGGGAGCTTGCCAGGTTCTGCCATGCGGGTGGCATACTCTCAGTAAGTAGCTTGCCGGGCTCTCCGAGAGGGGTAGAGGAATCGAACTCAGGTCAGCTGTGTGCAAGGCAAATGCCCTACCTGCTGTGCTATCGGTGAACAATGGGACAACAGTGCTACAGAGCTTTTTGGTGGCCACATTAGTCTGTGCTTAAGGCACTCATATCTGGGATTGGGGGATCATATGGTTTGCTGGGGAATAAACCTGGGTCAGCTGCATGGAAGGCAAAAACATCCTAACTGCTATATTATTGCTTAGGCCCTTGCTACAATCTAGCTTTTAAAAAATGATGCTTTCTTTTTCAGCCCCTTTTTCACTTTAATAAGTCCCTACTGCCATATCTAAGGAGGAAAATATTTTTACCAAATACTGAACACTGTGGGTTTGTTGCATATTTGTTGGTCTGTTGTCTTTGTAATGCTGAGGTCAGTTCCCTCTCTGTCTTGGCCTGTCTCTATTCCTCTCTGACCCTGCTTCATTGTTACTCCATTTTAACTCACCTTTCCTGTCCCCCTTTCTTCTCCAGTGTTTTATTATTAGTTCTTTCATCTCCCTTACATATGCCCCTGTGTGACTTATTCTTGGAGTCTTGCTTAGTACTTTCGTGTTATCATCCCAGCCCAGACACTTCTGCATATTAATATTCACCAACATGGGCAAAAAACCAGACAGACCAAAAGTTCATAAAGTTCATCAAACATACAAGTTAAAAACTAGCCCCATGCAGCTCCCCTATCTCTTCCCCATCACCTGCTCATCTCTCTCAGAACTTCTCTGTTCTTTAAGCACCAGCAGTCACTCATTTAATGTAAGAAGGAATCTGAGAGGAATTGTACATTTTTCTTTTTTATCTAACCACATATTTTGAAGAAATGAGGATTTGATTCTTCCTTTTTTAACTGAAGCACATTGTTTCATTAGATTACCTAAATTTAAGGTGAAAAGCCTTTAGAAGTAATATCTTTATAGATTACATTATATTTGCCACCAGAATTCTAGTTTCCATTTATTATTACATAGTGAACCCATTTGCTCTGTCTACCCATTTTTTTCTGATAACTGCTATCTAATTTATAAAAAAACCTATTTTTGTTGTTACTCAGAAGATGGCTAAGTGAATTAAAGCACTTCCTGTGTAAGCATAAAGCTGAGAGTTCAAACCCAGGTGCTACCTTCATACTCTGAGGCAATTCTTTTTTTTTTTTTTAATTTTTATTGAATCACCATGTGGAAAGTTATAAAGTTCTCAGGTTTATGTCTCAGTTATACAATATTCAAACACCCATTCCTTCACCAGTGCCCATATTCCACCACCAAAACCCCCAGTATACCCCCCGCCCCCGCCCCCCACCCCTAACTGTATAACATAAATTTCACTTCATTTTCTCTTTACTTTGATTACATTCCATATTTCAACACAAAACTCACTATTATTGTTGGAGTTTCCCCCCAAGAAAGACAGCCCTACTACCAAGGAAGCATTTGATAATTAGTTTTCCATTAAAAGATTGTATGTTTTCAGTTTTTAGAAAAGGTTCGAAGTTGTCCCAGTCCCGAATCCCGGAGCCGTGTTAGTTGCTGCTCAGTGTTGCCGGGGCTCCATTTGGAGAGGGCGTGGTGGCTGCACCTCCTCTGTCTGGATCCCCAGTGTTGCTAGCCCGGTTTTGGGTCCGGAGCATTCTCCAGCTGCGTTGCTCACCAGAATGCCCGGCTGCTTCTCTGTTGAATCTGAGGCAATTCTAATGGCATCACAATCTGGGATCTGAGATAAGGGTTAAGAAAAAACTCTCCCCTCAATTCTATTGCTTTATATTACTTTATAATACTATATAAATTTAGGAAGTACAGCTTCACGCCTCTACATGTTTATAAGCCTCAACTGCACCCACTGCCGAAGTTCTAGTGTGATTTCCATGATTAGACGGACCCCTCCTATCCTTTCCTCCCACCCCCCTTCTGCTTCCCTTCTGGTAACCACACATTTTTTACTGAATCTAAGAATTATTTTTGTTGCATAATGCTAGTTTCCTTTGGTTATTTGTATTTGTGTTCCACATGTGAGAGAAAGTATCCTGTAGCTGTCTTCCACTTTCTGACAGCATAGACATCATGGTTTTGACTCAGTGTTGGAAGAGACAAGATTTCATCTTTTATAATAGCTAATATTCCATAAAGTATTATTCCATATACATATTGTGGCACACATATATGTATATTAGACCCTAGCTTCTTTTTTCCCCCCTTTTTGAGTCACACCCGGCGATGCACAGGGGTTACTCCTGGTTTTGCACTCAGAAATTACTCCTGGTGGTGCTTGGAGGACCATATGGGATGATGGGAATCGACCTGGGTCAGCCGCATGCAAGGTAAATGCCCTACTTACTATACTATTGCTCCAGCCCCAGACCCTAGTTTCTTTAAGCAGTTATCAGCCCATGAGTTTGTTTCTGTGTCTTGGCTATTGTAAGGCAGCTGTGAACATAGGGGTGCATATCATTTCAAATAAGTGTTTTCTTATTCATCATGTTGCAAGTGACTTATGTGATGCCTCAAGAGGGGAGTCCATTGCCTCTTTGTTGCTCACTTTGATCACCCAGTATGTGTTTGATAAAATACTAAAAAAAAGTCTGTTCTAAAAAATTACAAAGGCGTGGGGGAGGGGGTGATGTGATGTGTTGTGTTCTGTGTTGCGTTGTTGTTCTCGAGATCTCGGGGGTGGCTCTCTCTTTCCTCTCTTTCTCTCTCTCTCTCTCTCTCTCTCTCTCTCTCTCTCTCTCTCTCTCTCCCCTTGCTCGAGTTTGGTGCTCTCGAGCCACTGTGTATGGACTGGATCGGGATAGCTCCTCCTTGTGCTCTGCTTCTGTGTGTGCCACTGTGCTCTCTCCTGTCTGTCTCTCTGTCTCTGTCTCTGTAATCTCTCCTCTGGTCTCTTCTGACCTCTCTCTGTCTCTGCTTCTGTGTCTTCTCTCTTGTTTCTGTGTCTCCTCTGCTGATTCTGTCTTGCCTCTGTCTTTCTCCCTTGCTTCTGTGTCTTCTTGCTGTGTCTTCTGTCTGTGTCCTGCTGCCTCTTCTTCTGTCTCTGCTGTCCCCTTCTCTTGTCTCTGCTGTCTACTCTTCTGTCTCTGCTGTCTCTCTCTTCCCCCACAGTCTTAGTTTATATAGCAATCACATAGGGCAGTGACACAAAGGTGGGTTGACATTAACAAATCAACAAAGAGGGGTAAGGCCACTCCTCTAGGAGATTAACAAAAATCTCATCTAAGGAGATTAATCCAGATTACTAGGAGATCTGCTCAAGGGTGGGGTCCAAACAAGGGTGTGTCAGGGTATGTCCCTTTCTTCCTTCCTCAGCTAGTAATCCACTTAAATAGTTATAGTAAATCTACTTCTAATATTTCTAGCAATGTCATTCTGTATGAGCACAGTAAGAGATATATCAGACTTAAAGTTTGGTTCTTCCTGAAGACATTCACTATATATTCCAGATCACAGTCTCCTCAGGCCAGGTTAGTCTTCCTAACCCCAGCAGAGTACTAGTCTTGTCATTACTTTTGGACCATGACAGCATTTGTCTATGACCATGCTCTCAACTTATAGTTGAGTATTGTGGTGCTTTGGCCTGGCCCATTTTGATGCCAGGGTAGCTCACAGCTTGCCCTGGGTCCATTCTGTCCCTCACTGGGACCCTGCTTTTAGGGTACTAGGTACTAAGGGCAACTGAGTCGAGAAAGCAGATGCCCAGGAGTAAATGTTATTGGAGTCAATTGGCTCTCAAGTTACAAAGCATAATATTAACTGTCTTCCTGTGTCCATACAGAAAGGACATTGCTCTAAGGTAAACTAAGTTCCCTGTGGCAAGGCTGAAAGGACAAACCGAATGTTATCCTACAGTCTATGAGCTCCCTTTGCAATGCAGATGCTTGTGGGTCCCTAGAGACACCAGACAGACACAAAACTGCACCTTAGACCCCCTTGGTCTTCATAGTACAGTAATGAACCCCCCTCACACCAGATTCTTGGAGATCTGAGGTCTCAGGCTGGAGTGAAGAATTTCCCCCTTGCAACAGAGAGAAATCTCAATTCTTATCTATGCCCACACTTTCTCTGGTCTGTCGCTTGCCCTCACAGAAAAGAATGTCAGGAAGGAGAAGAATCTTGAAGTACATTAGTTTATTTGGGAACTATGAGGGGAAAGGAAAGCAAAGCTCTTGGTTTTCCACTTAATAGTTGCCACCAAGAAACCTTAGGTCTCTTTGTGCCAATTGCCAGGAGACTCTCAATCTTAAACCAGTCACTCTCCCCTATTTCCAACTCAAACCTGTACTGGAACCATGTATCCCATAGTAACCTGCAGTTTACTGGTATAGCCTATGTCCCTACAAAGACTGATATAGTAACTAATTACTCAGGATGGAATTGTATTCCAGCATGACAAGATGTCACCAACATTCTCCAAGCGTTAGCTCAGGGCATCAGGACCTAGCAGAATCCTTAGAAAAAAAGGTAAGTGTCGTCAATGACAATGATAAAGAGGTATTGCTTCACCAAAGAAAAGAGAAGTTGCTTTATTTCTGTATAAACTTTAGGTGGCAGCCTTCCATGGCATTTCTCTTTCTGCTGCCCTTCCCATGTGGGAGCTCTTCTTTCTTTCTAATAAACTTTTGCTACTGCTATTTAAAACTTGGGACATGGCATAACTATCCTTACTATCCATATTATCATTCTTGAAGATATCAAAAAAACTGGGAGCTATAGAATCACCTCTGAGACCTGCTATTTCTTGCATACCGTTTCAAATAAGTATTTTCTTATTCTCTTTCTTATTTGAGAAAGGGGCTGGAGTGATAGGGCAGTGGACAGTGTGTTCACCTTGCATGCAGTTGACCCGGGTTTCAATTCCTTCGTCCCTCTTGGAGAATGCAGCAAGCTATCGAGAGTATTCTGCCCGCACGGCAGAGCCTGGCAGGCTACCCGTGGTGTATTTGATATGCCAAAAACAGTAACAAGTCTCACAATGGAGACGTTACTGGTGCCCGCTTGAGCAAATCGATGAGCGAGAGGATGACAGTGATTCAAGAAAGAGAGATATGTGCTTAAGAGAGAATTAGGGCTTCTCTCGAGTGGAAAGAACACTAAAAGACTTTAGGGATGGAGTTACATATGGATATTTTCTAAAATTGCCTTGGTCTGGAATTGTCTGCACAAGGAGGATTTAATTGGCAATTTTCATGAGCAGGGATGGGGAGGGGAACAGTTTGAACTTCTGGTGGTCCTTTCATGTTCTTAAGATTGGGAGTGGGAATCTCTCCTCCTGATGCAATCCAATGGGATTGCAACCAATTTTCTGGGTCTTACTTTTCTGTATCTCAAAGGGTCTCTGGCTTCTCAACAGGTTTGTTTTTGCAAGTCAAAGGCCTTTATGTCTTTGGGTTGGTTTGACTTGGAGATATAGCTTCTTTCTAATCCACAGTGTCAGCCTCCCACTCCCTCTGTTTCTGTCTGCCTGCAACATTTGCATGAATACCTAGCAGTAGTATTACTGGAACATATGGTACTTCTATTTTCATTTGTTTGGCTTCCCAAGCAGTGCTCAGGAGATCTTGGGCTTTTCTAGGCAATTCCCAGCCAACCACGATGCTGGGGATGGAACGTGAGTGGGCTGCACGAAAAATGTGTGTCTTAAGTCTTGTCTCTTCAAGCCCTCATTTTAACCTTTTTTTAAAAGGAGGCACACACAATGGTGTTCAGGGCTTACTCATGGCTCTGTGCTCAGGGATTCTGGTGGTACTCTGAGGACCATATGTGAAACTAGGGATTGAACTATGGTTAGTGACATGCAAGGCGAGTGCCCTTTATCCTCCTCTTCCTCCTCCTACTCCTTCTCTCCCTGTTCCTCCTCCTCCTCTTCCTCCTCCTCCTCCTCCTCCTCCTCATCTTCCTTCTCCTTTTCCTCCTTTTTAATCTTCATCTTCCTGTTTTCCATGGAGTGTACATCAATTACTTCTCACCAACAGTGAATGGGAGTTCCCATTTCTCTACACTCCCAACACCTGTTCCTTCCATTCTTTATGATACATTCTATTCTCACAAATGTAATGTGATAGTTGGCTTTTTTTTTTTTTTTGGTCATTTTGATTACAGTTCTTTGTGGAGAAGTTTTTTAGTTTACTAAAGTCCCATTTTTGTTTACTTTAGCTTTTGTATTATCTACAAATCCTTTGTTATCTTAAACAGTTCAACACCTGTTTTATTTTATGTACTTTAGGGATTCAGGTCTTATATTCAAGATTGCATTGTATGCTTACAGAGATGACTTTTCTTTTTTTTGTAATGCAAAAAAAGACTGAAGAGAATGCTTTGTCTAAACTTTTTGGCCTAGGCATCCATATCAAAGGGGCCTGATTGATCTTCACTTCAAAGAGGACTAATTAAAATCCAATCACCAGTTATCTATTCTCCTCTCCACCATTGTTTTACAGATCCTGGTTCATTTATGATAACTAATCAAGTTGAAATTATCTTATTGCATTTTTCTTCTTTTGTTTTCTGTTTTTATTTAAATTCACCAGTACTGTGTGAGCTCAAGAAATTCTTAAACTGTGGGTAATGTAACTGAATGTGGGATTACTAAAAAAAGAAAATAAAATTGTTTTATGGTTTATCAGTATATGTTTGATTTGTGTATATATCACATATATATATATACGTATACATACAAACATATATCCCTTTATTCCTGAGATTACACAAAATTTGTCAGGGGGGGATGAGGGGGCCGGGATTCCTGGGTGTCAAAACTGATGTCAGTGGACCCCATGGGTGGTTTATGTGAGATGGGGAGGAGAGAGAGTCATTTCTCTCGATCCACCTCTGCCACTGGGACCACCTGGAAAGACTTGGACCAATATATACTGTGATGAGCCCCTACTCAGCACAGACCTGAGCCCCACCAGCTCTGCCAGGTGGCTGTCAGGCCACACCTGATGTTGGCTTGGTCTAGGTATGGGAGTTGATTCCCACCACCGATTTCTTCGGGGTGCCACGAACTCAGGTTGGAGCGAGAATTTGCTTTTTGCAGGAAAGCAGGAATCAGACCAGGCCTTAACCCAGGGTTTCAGGGTTCTTGTCTCACCTCACAGAAAAGAATTTCAGGAGACAGCAGTGAAGTAAAACAAAAACAAAACAAAACAAAAAACAAATTTTATTTAGAGGTTTTTGAAGGGGAGGAGGAAGACAAAGTGGGAGAGAATGGAGAGTGATGTGCTCAAGAGAGAACATGGGCTCTTCAAAAGGTGGAAAAAGGCCCAGATGAGACCCCGAGAGGCCCCACACAAATGGCTCCTCTGCTCCTGAATGACCATGATCCTGGAGGCCCATTAACCAACTTCAGAACCCAGCGGCTTCTTGCAGAAATGCCTCTAGACTGTGAACTAAGCTACGGCCCTGTGCTGCCCCAGGAGGGGAAAGGTTTTGTCCCTTGGACTTTCCTTTCAGCAGCGGTGGTGGCGTGGTGGCCGCCATCTTTTGGAGCCCATTAGACAGAGGTACGAGCTCGCAGGGATGCGACTTCTGGCAGAAATTTCTCCTGACTTAATTACTAAAATACCTGAAATCCAAAACCATATGCTCTTCATTCTCAGCAATGGAAAACAAATTATCAAATGATGCCTTTTCAGCAGGTCTGATTGTTGGGGGGAAATTCCAAATAATAATAGTGAGTTTTCTGTTGAAATATTGAATGTAATCAAAGTAAAGAGAGAGTTAAGTGAAAATCATCAGCCACACAGGCGGAGGTGGGGGGTGGGGGTGGGGTGGGAGGTATACTGGGGTTCTTGGTGGTGGAACATGTGCACTGGTGAAGGAATGGGTGTTTGATCATTATATGACTGAGACTTAAACCTGAAAGTTTTGTAACTTTTCTCATGGTGATTCAATTAAAAAAAAAAGTGGAAAAGATTGAGAGACCTTTAAGATGGCTTTTATATGTATATTCTCAGGGTTCCCTTGGTCTGGAGTTTTCTGCCGGAGGTGGGGATTTGATCAGATATTGTCACAAAACCGCTTCAAAGTTTCCAGTGAATCTCCTCCAAGTTTTTGATTGCAGTTATTGCTTCTGCTGAAGTCTGCCAATCTCTCTAGGGGTCTGGTCCTCTGTTCTGTTACTGGCATCAGGTGAAGCTGGCACCAGGTGAAGGCTCAGTTCCTTTAGGATGGGTGGTTGGACTGTTTTCCAACCTTTGTTTTCCACAAAGTCAGCTTTTTGCAACTTCAAGGCCATTGATATTATTTCCCAAGAAATTCGATGCCATTGCTTCGGGAGGGGACGTCCCTATCTACCTGCCTACCTACATCAAAAACCTTTCTGCAGTTTCCCAGCAATGTCTCTAGTGCTGCCAATTGCTCAGAACAGACCCAATGGACCAGGGGCTGTGGAAGCACCTGGGAGCCTGAGAAGGATTCCAGGACACAGCCTCAAGTCCCAGCCCAACCTCCCATCTTAAAGAAATCCTGGTGTCAGTGTCCTGCCTGAAGCTCCCCTGTGCCATCTCCAATGTGGTCAAGAAGCTCAACGCTCAAATTGAGCCCTTACTCCATCCTTTACTGCCCCAATACTGAACCTCATATCTAGCCGTGTGATACTTCTACTCCTTCAACTTCAAGGCACCAAAATTCCCATGGAAGTTCCACAATACTAGAAGTCTTCTCTAGGAGTTGAGTCACTAATTGCTGAGTGCTCTTATGGGGGTGAACTATGAAAAGTAACCCCAGAGAACAGCAGACACAATGGGAAAGCTGCTTAAAAGTTCATGAACTCAGGGAGTGAAGATAATAGCCCAGAAAACAATCAGGACCAACTAGCTCTATAACCTTTAACTACTTGGATACTTTCTGGAAACGATGGTGCATATTTTTTTATTTAAAACTTAAAAAAAATCTTTAAAAATTGTATTTCCTCTTGCACTTTATATAAACACTGTGGTTAGCAAAGTTGTTCATGATTTGTTACAGACATTCAATGTTCCCACACCAATACCACCACCATTGTACCGTCCCACCACCATTATTTCCAATTTTCCGAACCACCCCTTAAGCCTGACCCCAGACCAGGCCCTCAATAATTTATTTTATATTGCTTGTTATAAATACTTTGCTAAAAGAATGATAAAAAATATTTACTTAGAAGAAAGTTAGTGAAGATTGTATCTCACCATGGAGCCATTAAGCCCTTGTATAAGAGATTACTAAGATGTTGTAACAGGTTAAGCATTCTGTGTTTATAATTTGTTAATTGAGATTAGTTGCCTTCTACATTACATACTATCCAATTTGTTGTGCTACTCCTGCTTTATGATGCATATTTTTAATAGTCTCAAAGACAAAAAGCATGAGAGCAGAAATATGAAAGTCACAATCAGACGTGCCAGAACTAAAGAGTAGCACTGTACCACTGCAGTAGCCCTGTAGTTTCGTTGTTCATTGATTTGCTTGAGCGGGCACCAGTAACGTCTCCAGTGTGAGACTTGTTACTGTTTTTGGCATATCGAATATGCCACGGGTAGATTACCAGGCTCTGCCGTTCGGGTGGGATACTCTCAGTAGCTTGCTGGACTCTCCAAGAGGGACGGAGGAATCAAACCGGGGTCGGCCGTGTGCAAGGCAAATGCCCTACCCTCTGTGCTATCGCTCCAGTCCAGAACTAAAGAGTATGATAGTTTAAACAAAAAATTCAATGGAAAGTCTTAAAAAAAAAGTAAAAACAGCTAAGGAAAATTTAGTGAGCTCCATGATTTTGGGGAACAGTTTTCCCCCAATGGTGCTCGGACACGTTGCGCATCGAGTTCGGGCAGATGTGGGATGACGGATAACGGGCAAATGGAGAAACACCCTCTGGGAGCAGCTGTTCACTTTATTACCAAATATGCACATATTGGCTTAAGAGGATGGTCCAATCACAGAAAGTTTAGCATTACTGGCCTCTCACCTCTCCAACTCTGCTTTATTCCGGTCCAATCCCAATCAAGGCTAGACACTGCAGTTAGGATAAGTTGCTAAGCATACATGACAGTTTCTGTGTCTAGCATTCATGTGACTAGGAGGTCGAGTGAGGCTCAAGG
This sequence comes from Sorex araneus, assembly GCF_027595985.1. NCBI lineage: Eukaryota > Metazoa > Chordata > Mammalia > Eulipotyphla > Soricidae > Sorex > Sorex araneus. The sequence goes on along the minus strand of NC_073303.1, from coordinate 222,631,873 downwards.
CCGAACACCGGGTATTGGCTGACACCCTGTTCTTGCCAACTGTGCCCAGATTCTCCCTCTTTTGAGGCTTCGCTTCTGGGCTGCTTTGTAAGGTCAGGTCTAATCTGCACCAGTGTCTATCACCATGCTCCACAAATGATGGGATGTAGAAAACCTCTAACAACTAATGCAAGATGAGAAAAAGACTGGAGAGAAATAAACAGCTTGAGGGACTGTATGAGATGCTGGGAGTAGAACCTGGGTTGGCTGCATGCAAGGCAAACACCCTACGTGCTGTACTATTGCTCCAGCCCCAGAAAAGTAGGCATCCCTTTTTTTATGGTAGGATGGCATTAGAATTTTGGTGGTGGGTAAGATGAGTCATATGTTTTGTGTGTGTGTGTGTGTGTGTGTGTGTGTGTGTGTGTGTGTGTGTGAAGATGTATCTCTAAATTTCTATACTGTGTTTAAAAAAGGTATCACGCCTAACTGTGCTGAGTGAGGGAAAGAAGAGGGGGACTGGGTCCATCCACACAATGCCCAACCAGGTCATGCAAGCCTCAAGCAAAGATGCTCAGACTAGGCAGAGTAGTATGTAGGTGCTGGAGTGGGTGGGGCCATGTGGTGCCAGAGACTGAAATCAGGGTCTTACATGTGCTAGGCATGTGCCCTACCATGGGAGCTATCTCACAGACCTGCAATTTTAATTTAAATTTTTCATTCAAATAGACTTAGTGCTCACAGCTAATCCTTTTACCATTGTTGTTGATGCTATCTCTTGGCTGGCTAGAGTTTATCATTTAACAGTTATTTTTTTGAAAAGGCTTCCAAAACTGTCCATGAATTTTCTCATTTTTGAAAATTGTTCAGTTATAAGTGACATCTCCCTGTTTTTCACTGATGGTGAGCATTTTTCCATGCACCTATCTGCCATTTGTATGTTTTCTTTGGAAAAAAGTTTATCCAACTCTTGTACAATTTTGCTAAGTTGTATAAATGAATTCTTTATATATCTTGAATAGTAATTCCTTATCAAATGTATCATAATACATATTTTTCCCCATTCAATAGACTCCTTTTACTCTATTTGTATCTTATTTTGTTGTATAAAAGCCTTACAATTTAATATAGGTAGGTTGCCATTACTTCCATTTCCCTTGCTATTGGGATTGAATCCCAAATTCATCTTTCTGGCAATGTCGTAGAATGTTTTGCCTATGCTATCTTCTATGCATTTTATAATTTTGAGTTTTACATGGAAGTTTTAATTTTTCATTTTTGGACCATACCTGGTGGTGGTGGGAGAAGGGTTCTCTTTACATAGTGCTCAGGTATTGCTTCCGGAAGTACTTGAGGGACCATTCATTGTTATCAACATGATTGCAAGAAGTCACTACAATGGTGCCCGCCAAACCACTTAGAATTAGATGCATACTCTATAGTTTATTGCCTCCTATTTCAGTGTAATAAATATAGGATTATAGGATTGGGTGCCAGGTGTTTGACACAACCCATTCACCTCTCCTATTACTTAGGGTAGAATTCCACCCTTAGCAATCTCTTTCTGATTACAAATTATTGTTCCATATATATATTAAATTTTTAAATTTTTGTCTTACTGATGGTACCGATTTATTTTCCACCTAGATGCTGTCCCTGCCAGAAGTGTTCATCAATGTTTCAGGTAAATATATGTAAAATAAACAGATATTAATATAGATTTGCTTTGATAATGGGTAAACTCATTGTGGTAAATATAGATTCTTCTTATTTTACCATTGTCCCCTCCCCCCTTTAATTAGCCACTTTTTTTTGTTAGGTAGTATTACGTTTTCATTTGCATTGTAATCAGGATTACAGTTGGTAGTTGAGTTCTGTTATGATTCTATATAAATCTTAGCTCTTTTGGGTCAATTTCCTTAAAAATTATTATCAGGGTTTTGATTTACATTTATTAATTCTGAATTTTCTTTTGGCATAATAAACATTTTATCTGTATTAATCTTCTCCACCCATGTGCATGGAATGTATTTCCAACTCTTAATATCTTATTCTATATTTCAAAAAATTATATATAGTGGTTTTTTTTTTTGGCTTTTTGGGTCGCACCCAGCGTTGCTCAGGGGTTACTCCTGGCTCTGCACTCAGGAATTAGTCCTGGGGATTGAACCCAGGTTTTTTTTTAAAGTTTCCTTTGTTAAATTTATTCCCAGGTTTTAAATCCTTTTGTCTGTAATTGTAAATGAAATTGGTTCCTTTACTTCTTCTCAATCATTATTTTCATTTTGAAGCATAATAGTCCTTTGCATTTTTGTGTTGTAACTATCTAATTGCTGTTCTCAATAATTATTTCTAATAGATTTTTAATAGAAATGATTTTTAGTATAATCACAGCTACAAATAGTGATAGTGTCAGTTTTCCTTTGCTGATCCAGTTTATTTTTATGCCTTATAATTGGACAATTATTCTGGTTTGTGGCTTCATTATTAAATTAAATAGAAGTGGTGCAAGTGTTCAGCGTTTTGTTGTTCTCAACTTAAAACAAAAAGCTCTAACTTTTTCACCACTGACCATGATATTAGGTTTATAATATGTAATCTTTATTATTATGCTGAGACATCTTCTTTCTATTCCCATTTGATTAAGAGGTTCTTTTTTTTTTCCTGAATTGCATCAAATGCTTTCTCAAAATTTATTGATATTATCTATCACTGTCACTGTCACTGTCCTTCCATTGTTCATCGATTTGCTCTAGCGGACACCAGTAACATCTCCATTGGGAGACTTGTTGTTACTGTTTTTGGCATATCGAATACACTACGGGGAGCTTGCCAGGCTTTGCTGTGCATATGGGATACTCTCGGTAGCTTGCTGGACTCTGAGAGGGATGGAGGAATCGAACTTGGGTCGGCCACGTGCAATGCAAATGCCCTACCTGCTGTGCTATTTATTTAGTTCTTGTGACCACATCCAATGATGATAGAAGTCACCAGGTCATATACTGGTGGTACTTGGTGGCCAGGTGGTCCCTGGAATTAAACCCAGGGCTTGCATATGTGCTTGCTTTACCATTTTAATTACACCCTGGTCTTGATTTTTGTCTTGGTTTTACTGTTGTGTGTTTTACGGCAATTTATTTGTGTCTGATGAATCATAATTGTGTGTGGAGTAAACCCTACTGGTCATGATGTATGATGCTATTGACACTTGTTGAATTCAGCTTGTTATATTTTTTGTTTTGGGCCATACCCCCACAGTACTCAGGGCTTACTCCTACCCTGGTGAATGTGGTGCAGGCTGCATGCAAGGCAAGTGCACTACTCACTGTACTATCTTCTTAGCCCCCAGTTTGCTATTTTGTTGAAAATTTTTGCATCTAGTTCATCAGAGATAATGCGGTGTAGTTTCATTTGTTTGACATGTCCTTATGTAGTTTTGGTATTAGAGTTATGTTGAACTTATTAAAATGCATTTGAAAGTATTATTTATTTTTTTTGAAAAGTCTGAAGAGAATAGGCTTAAGTTCTTTAAGGCTTTAGTAAAATTCACTGGTAATGCCATCTGGTTCGAAATTCTATTTGTGTTTTGGAAGTTAAAAAAAATTGCAGTTTCAATTTCTATACTATGAGTTGTTCTATGCCACTGAATTGGTAAACCTAGAAAATGGACAATTTTAAAGAATCATATAACCTCCTCAGGCTGAAGCAAAGGGGATAAAAAAAACCTCAACAGGCCAATCCCAAGCAAGGGAATTGAGACAGCTATTAAAAATCCTTTCAAAAACTAAAACTTAGGTCAGATGTATTTCATACTGAGTTCAAAGAAATTGTCAAAGATGAATTGCTACCTACCCTGCTTAAATTCTTCAGAGAGTCAAAGAAACAGGAAATCTTAATAGGTTCTATGAGGCCAACAACTTTATCCTCCTAATGAAAGTAGGCAGAGAATTATACAAAAAGAAAACTATATACCAATATTCCTGATGACACAGATACAAAGATTCTCAACAAAACTTTAGCAAATAAAATTAAGCAATATATTTAAAAGATTTATGACAAAACAGGATTAATCCCTAGTGTATAAGGATGGCTCGATATATTCAAATCAATTAATATAATATGCAATTTCAACAATAGGGGAAATAAAAATCACAGGATCCTGTCAATAGAAGAAAAAGCTTTTTACAAGATCAAACATTCCTTTTTAATACAAAATCTCAACAAAATAGGGCTAGATGAAACTTAACGCAATAAAGATAATATATAGCAAATCCACAGGTAATACCATACTCAATAGGAGAAAAATATAAGAATTTTTTTCTTTGCTTTTTGGGTCACACCCGGCAATGCACAGGGCTTACTCCTGGCTCTGTGCTCAGGAATTACCACTGGTGGTGCTCAGGGGACCATATGGGATGCTGGGTATTGAACCCAGGTCGGCTGCGTGCAAGGTAAGCGCCCTACCCGCTGTGCTATTGCTCTAGCCCCGAAAAATATAAGAATTTTTAAGATTAGGTACAATACAAGGATGTAGAGTCCTACTAGTATTATCAACATCGTTGGAAGTCCTAACTACAGCTAGTAGTCAAGAAAGGAAAAGAATTCAAACTGGAGGGGGCTGGAGCAATAGAACAGCGGGCAGGGCGTTTGCCTTGCACGCGGCTGACCCGGGTTCAATTCCCAGCATCCCATATGGTTCCCTGAGCACCACCAGGAGTAATTCCTGAGTGCAGAGCCAGGAGTAACTTCTGTGCATTGCCGCGTGTGACCCAAAAAGAAAAAAAAAAGAATTCAAACTGGAAAGGAAGTTAAACTTCATTTGCAAAGGACATGAAAATATACGCAGAAGAATCTTAATTAAACCAACAAAAATATTAGAACTAATAAGCCAAGAGTAAAATGATAAGCTAATTAATAAAAATATGAAATTGTTTTCTATATTCAAACTAGAAAGGAAGAAATAAAAAGAAATGTCATCTACAATTTTATGAAAGAATAAAGTACCTAGAAATCAACAGAAAAATGAAGTAAAAGACTTTTACACGGAATACTTTGTTTCTATTAAAAGAAGTAGGAGGCTGGTAAATAAGATGTGGTCACATACACAATACTCAGCCATTAGAGAAGATAAGATCTCACCTTTTCTACAACATGGATTGACCTTGAGGGATCATACTAAGGGAAATAAGTATAGAGGAGAAAAATTAACACTGTACCAACTTACTCATATGAAATATATATGAAAAAGAACCAAAAATCAGAAACAAGCTCTTAAACTTTAGTTCTAACTGAGGTTATGAAGGGTGCAAGGGGAACTGATTAAAGGATCGTGGTATGGTGGCAGAATAGGGCATTTAGCATATTGGCATATTGTGGCCACATTGTACCCCTAAGACTTATAAGCACTCAAGTAAACAACTATTACCTCAATAAAAATATAGTACTGTAGCACTGTTGTAGCACTGTCGTCTAGTCCCGTTGTTCATTGATGTGCTTGAGCGGGCATCAGTAATGTCTCCATTGTGAGACTTGTTGTTACTGTTTCTGGCATATCGAATACGCCACAGGGAGCTTGCCAGGCTCTGCCATGGGCGGGATACTCTTGGTAGCTTGCGGGGCTGAGAGGGACAGAGGAATCGAACTTGGGTTGGCTGTGTGCAAGGCAAACACCCTACCCATGATGCCATGGCTCCAGCCCCAATAAAAATAGCACTGCACTGTATCACTGTCGTCCTGTCCCATTGTTCATCGATTTGCTCAAGCGGGCATCGGTAACATCTCCATTGTGAGGAGCAATAGCACAGCGGGTAGGGAGTTTGCCTTGCATGCGGCCGACCCAGGTTTGATTCCTCCCTCCCTCTCAGAGAGTCCGGCAAGCTACCGAGAGTATCCTGCTCTCATGGCAGAGCCTGGCAAGCTCCCCATGGAGTTTGCCAATATGCCAAAAACAGTAGCAACAAGTCTCACAATGGAGACGTTACTGATTAAAATATAGAGTAAAATAATAAGAACTTAACCAAATTAAATAAAAACTATGATTTTGCTTAATGCATCATAAAGAGATGGGAAAGTTTGAATTGACAGTGGATGTTTGGAAGCAGCATATGATTCTATATACATGAAGGGAAAAACATTTCACTGAGTCCCTGATAGGTCAAAAAGCTTGTTTCCAAAGATAATTAACTTTCAAAAACCACTTTCACAGTCATAAAGATAATCAAGAATTAAACATTAATTTCTAAAGAACTCTTCGGCCATCACAAATAAAAATTCAGTTCGAATTCTCAAAAACTTCAAAAAAACCACAGAGAAAAAAAAAAAGGATAAGAGTAAACGATGATAAAGCAGCATGACAAAATGCAAACAATACTTCAGACCCCAGTAGACATCGGAAAAGTGCACAAAGGTATTTTGTGCTATTTTACAAAGCCATTGTAAACCTGAAGGCATTTCAAAAGAAAAAGTACAAATGTTATATGAAATGCATTTAAAATGATCGGAAGAAAATGAGGAGATTCACATGGAAATCTGGATTTCCAGTTTCTTTTAAAGAGTCCAAATGTCTGCAATCAGCATGAAGAAGAGAAGCTGCATCCGGTGGCTCAGGTACATTCCTGTCTGCCTCAGCTCTGCCATTTCCTTCTCACTCCCGAGCCCTGAGACGGAGATATTTATCATTTATCACTGTGCCTGCTGTTGTCTGTGCCATGGCTGACCTGCCTGGCATGGTTATATTCTCTTTCTGACTCTTGCACACACTGGAATTTGCACCTAACACTAGTCTTTGACTCAGGCTTTACACATAAGTTAGTGTAGAGGCGGAGGGAAATTTCCATCTTAATCTTTCTGGGTTCCTCTTGGATTTGTTAAACATTAAATTAACATAAAACAGAGAAGCATGAAAAAAATCAGCTTAATTATGGATCTACACCGATGTGGAAATTCCAGAGTCAGGGAGGAAAAATGATAGTATATACATCCCGAGGCATTTGGGGTAGGACTTGGGTCTTCAAGGAGAGAGATGGGGAATTTCACAGCTAAGAGATTGAGTCACCTGATAAAGAGCAGATGCTATGGAATCAGATGACTGCCCTGCCTTTTAGAGGAAAAGTTTCCTTATAATAATCTAATTCTGGATGAGTCTCTCATTTACATTGTTACAGAGGCATAATGTTATTAGAAAGTGAAATTTAATATTCAAGCAGAGAGCTGTGGTTGATAGACTCTGGAGCCAGGAAGCCCATGTCTGAAAGAAGCTCTGCTTTTACTAGTTGTATAATCACGATTAAGTTCCTAAATCTGCCTTTACTTTAATTGGTCATTTGTAAAGTGAAAAAAAATCTTGATTATCTACAGAAATAAAAAAGTGTAAATCCACAGTGGAGACACCTGGCAAACATCACATTTAACTGGTGACAAACATCAACATTACAGAAACAAAACAAAGAGAAATTAAGAAAATAGTCCCACTTACAACTTCTACATACACAATCACTGTATCACTGTCATCCCGTTGCTCATAGATTTGCTCGAGCGGGCACCAGTAACATCTCCATTGTGAGATATACATATACAATGTAAAGAAATAAAGAAAATCCAGCAAAATTAAGTCAAAGAGGCAAAAGAGTTATACACATAAAACAACAGGACATTGCTAAAAAAAAATCATAGAAAAATATACAAAATGAGAAGTCAGCCTGTGCTTGAGGAAAGAATTGATATTATCCAAATAAACATTTTATTTTAAAACAAAATCCCAATGGCATTCTCCATAGAAATAGAACCCTCAAAAATCACAGTATTCACTTAGAGCTAAAAAAAAAAATAACATAAGTCAAATAATTCTGAGGGGAAAAGAACACAGTTAAGGTGTCTAGTTCCCAAATTCAAATTGAATTTTGAAGTGTCACTGGTAAAATGGTGGAGGGAAGTGGAATGTGGCAGAAAGTATGATGCCAGAATACTTTTTGCATGAAACCCTACCATAAACAGTGTTGTAAACCACAGTGCCTAAAACAAACAAAAAAGTAAAAAATAAACAAACAAAACAGCATGGTCTTGAATAGCCTTATGTAATGTCTCCCCATAGCTGAATGCAAAACTAAACAAATAAGAATATATCAAATTTTAATACCTCATACAGAGAAAGAAACTTCATTAACATCAAAAGCAAATTTATGGAATGGGAGAATATATTTGCAATGATTAGAGACAAGGAGTTTATATCAAAAACATAAAACTCAACAACTAAAAATCAAGTAACCGATTAAAAATTGGGGACAGGGTCTGAACAGACACTTATTTAAAGCAGACAAACATATATAACCGACACACACATGAAAAGTGTTACAGTAGTCATCCAGGCTGGAGTCTGACGGGTTAAAATCCATCTACAATAGAAGCTTTATAAGTAGATTTCTCATGGTCCATTTCAGAAACATTATGACTAGGACATCACGTGAGTCTCCCCTTTTAGATAACCTTCACCCAGTGCCCAGCAGGCAGCTAACACATCCTCTGCAACTCCCTTCACAGATAATGCAGTAATCAGTGTTTCCAGCTCTCAATTACTTTGCGGACTTACCAGCATTTCCACCCTAGCTCTGTACCGACCACTAGAAAAAAAGCCTTGTTACACGAAACAACAAAAAGTTTCTTTTAAAATTTCTTTTTTTTTTTTTGTTTTTGTTTTTTTGGGTCACACACCTGGCGATGCACAGGGGTTACTCCTGGCTCATGCACTCAGGAATTACTCCTGGTGGTGCTCGGGGGACCATATGAGATGCTGGGATTCAAACCCGGGTCGGCCGAGTGCAAGGCAAACGCCCTACCCAATGTGCTATTGCTCCAGGCTCACTTCTTTTAAAATTTCTTAATGATTTTCTTTGTTCTGTATGAAATGATTTATAAGGGCCTATGTGTGCATAGGGCTGGAGCGATAGCACAGCGGGTAGGGCGTTCGTCTTGCACGTGGCCAACCCGTGCTTGATTCTTCCATTCCTCTCGAAGAGTCTGGCAAATCAGCCTGAAATTTATGATATCATTACTCACAATAGTCAAGAATTGTACACGACCTAAGGGGCCCATCAATAAGAGTGAGTAAAGAATTTGTGGTTTATGTATGCAAAGAACTATTAACTATACAACTATTTAAAAAAAGCAAAAAGAAACTACGGTCTATATACACGATAGAATATAACTTGGCTATACGATGAAACCATGTAATTTGTCACTACATGTATCATGCCAACTGAAGTCAGCTAGAAAGAGTGACAGATACAGAATGATCTTTTTCACATGTGGGATACAAAGAACCAGAGTAGGGAAATAACAAATGGCCAAAGGCAACAGGACCAGAATAAAAGGATCTATAAAACTGAGTTTAGCATGGCTGAGAGATGGAAGGGTGGGGGGTAGGCTTCAGAAGGGCACCCTGAGACAAAGGTGAAAGGAAGCAGACACCATGATAGAGGCATGGCGATGGAATATTGTATGCATGAAACCCTATCAATAACAGTATTAAAATCATGGTGACTAAAATTCAAAAATGATTTTTCAAGTGAAATCCTAGGTCTGAGGATATAGCTCAGTGGTCAGGGGCACACGTCTGGCACGGACCGGAACATGAGCTCAAACCACAGCCCCACATTATTGCAGGCCTCCCACCAGGTCTGATCACAGTGACCTGGGAAGATCAACATCTCAAGCAGTAGGACCACATTACTGGGTTAAATACTAACCTGTCTGGCCCATTTGGCCAGGCATCCAGATAATTCTTCGAATGGCCTCAAGGCTTCCTGAGCACTGCTGGGAGCCTTCCACCTCCAAAGAAATGGAGCCTTATTATTTGAAATAGCATTGATGAAACTTTTCGTGCATTAGGCTTAGTGGGATAAAGAAAAAGCAGAGAAAGGCTAGCACTGTATATTGCATTTACATGTGATAGATAAACAAAACAAATGGATGTTAAAACCACATTCAAAACATTACCAGAAGGGAAGAGAGAAAAGAGGGGAGAATAAATTGGGCTAAAAGAGCATCAACTATGTGGAAATATCTGGAAACTTAAATTAGGGTAGCTAACATAATGCAGCTTAGGCACATGGGGATTTATAAGGCTTACACCTGAAACCTATTTAGGACTTTAAGTCAATGTTCTTTCGATTTTATGAAAGAAGATAGAGTCTGAGATTCTTGTAAAGTGGTGGTCAGGGAGAAGAAAAAGTGTAAAATGTGAAATGACTCTCAAATCTACTTAGATTACTGGTGAGAGTGTTAGTCCCATGGAAACAAAAAATATTGCAGGAAGATAAGCAGTGATGGGGGAAAAGTTGGGGGAAACTAGAGGCACCAGTCTCTACCTGAAGATTTACTGGACCCATACTTCCTGTTACTGCCCATCAGTTGTGTATAATAGAATCTGGGAAAGGAGTTGACTATGGGAGAAGAGGAGGGAACCGTACGTGTGATCCAAGAATAAGTCACACAGCGGAGTATTTACAAGAAGTCAAAAGAGCCAAGAATAAACACTGGAGAACATCAAAGATTAGAGAAAGATCTAGTGTAAAGGAGGGCTGACAGCCTGAAAGAGAGATGCAGAGATAGAAGACAGAGAAAATTTAGCGCAGTACTGCCAAAAAAAAAAAAAAGTGTGGATAACAATATCACAGAGGCTGGAAAGAAAAGTGAGTAAGTTTAGGATGTTAAGACAAAAAATATCTCCTCCCCCCCAAAAAAACAAAACACTTGCTAGAAACAAGGGAAGCATTTCAGATGTCTATGACAATGAGAGGGCCAAGAGAAGCTCTCAAAGAAGCAGGAGAGAAGAGGTGAGCGTCCCATGAGGATCTCACGAAGGGTTCCACTCACCTCCTTTGAACCTCACAAATGCTTAGATTAGTTTATAACTTGCAAGTCCAACAGCCATAGATAATGTGCCATTCTCTAAATCACCCATCTACTAAATGCTGGCAGAAATTCACCCCAATCCTGTGAGTTGTGGGACAGGGTTACATAAAAATGAGGGGGTGTATGATTGTTCTTCAATGTGATGTCTCCTCCCACTGCCAGCTGTCTCTTCATCTGTCTAAGGCTCTTGCTCATGTGAAAACCCTCAAATCAACATTATAAGTATTGATTTGTGCCCTTTGTACCCACCTACTACAGTGCCCAGCACAGAAAAAAAAAAAAAGAGAGAGAGAGAGAGAAAGGAATCTCAGTGCTTTTTCTCTTTGGTCACAGGAAAAGGACATGGATTAGCATCTATGCCAAGCCAAAATGTCTTAGGAAAATTACTGGATCTGTCAGGGCAAACCCCCAAACTTTCAAATCATCTATGGTTTCCCAAATCGGTCAGAGAATGGTGGAAGAGGAAGATGACTAATCACCACATATAGTCCTCAATCACCTGCAGAATGAAAAGTGTAATTTCCAATTATCATTCGAAAAACATTTGAAGAGAAGCAGGATAATTGCCTCTCCCATGGCACATGGAAAATAAATTACAAATTCCAGTCACAATCTTGTCTGGTGCTGTGGTTCCAAAGCAAATCCAAGCCCACAGGAAGGAATAGTGAGGAAGACAAAGTATTTTTGTATTTTCCACTAATATGAATTATTTGCATTACTGGCTACACTCCTACTCACACATAAAAAGGGAAAACATAATGTAGCATCTGGATAATTTCTGAGCAGAATCTTCTGGAGTTAAGAAGCATTAACGAGAAGTGAAGACCCCCCTACAGAGGTTGGGAAACTTTTACAGTATGTGACCCCTAGGATCCCAGAATCTTCAGGTCTCGAAATGGGTGATATCCAAGAGCGCCAACATCAGCCTCCTGCCATGGGCTTGGCCACTCTGGAGAAGCCCATCACTCCACTCTTCTGAGGAGGCTGCTTCATGGGTCTATTTTGATTGGAGTGTGAGATATCCAAGCACCGACCCTCCTGCTAGGACACATCGGAAACCATTCCCATTCTCCTCCAGGACCCCAGATGTACAGACAGGGCACTCAGGTGATTGTGGGATGGTGACAGGAAAAGCAGGCCTTGAAGATGCCTGAGTGCCGGGCAGGACACTGTCCCAATCACTGTCCAGAATGACCGGCAAGCAGGTGGGTACTAGCCACTTCACAGTTGATTATCAAGGACTCTGAGATGAGAGGAGAGAAGAGAACACACCTTGGAACACTATTTTCCGTGGTCTCTGTCATCATGAAAGGAACCCAGAAGGTCAGTCCCCACAGCCTAGATCCCAGGATACAAGGGTTCTGTGGTATAAATACTCTTCACACGAGGACATGAGATTCACCACTCTCCTCTTCCTGGAAGCTCTGACTGGGGACCTGGTCAATGCTGTGAACATAATCCTTCCTTTGACCCCATCCTTAGAGACCCCTGAAGTCTGGCCTCTGTTGGAGCTGGACTAGGCCGTCAGGATGAGCCCATGTAGACTGACCCGCAAATGGACAGGAACAGGGCACCATGAAAATGGGTGAGATTACTCCTGAGTCCTGACTGATTTCTTTTTTTTATTATTATATTATGTTTTTATTTATTTATTTATTTTTAATTCTTTTATTGATTCACCATGTGGAAAGTTACAAAGCTTTCAGGTTAAAGTCTCAGTTATACAATGCTCAAACACCCATCCCTTCACCAGTGCACATATTCCACGACCAAGAATCACAATATACCTCCCCCTGACTGACTGGTTTCTATGAGGCTGAACATTTTTTTCTTTAAGCTGCCTTCAGTAAATAATTCCACAAATTTCAGCTTACTGAAAGAGTCAGTTGTCCTTTTCTCACAGAAGCCTGGACCCAGCCCTGTCTTTGACAAGCAGATTTCAGGTGCTTAGCTTGTTTGTTTTCAGTATGCAGACCTTAGGTGCTTAGCTTGTTTGTGTTTAGTATACAGAAGAGATTTTCCAGCTCTGCATGTTCTTCCTGTAACTTCTTTGTCTTTGCATGTTCTTCCCGTAACTTCTTTGTTGATGACCTCACTGTATTGAGCCCTTTAGAGGTATGAACAGTAGGATGGTAATAAAAGGAGATTTTTAGGGCGCTCTACCTTTGTCACAGTGCCTGAGCGAACCTGGATCCTCCGTGAAATATAATTTCTCTCTTGTTCCTTGTCTCAGCGCCTCCCAGTTGAATGAATATTCACGCAAAAGGCCTCAACCTGAAGTTACTCTTCTCATTTAGCAGATGGTTCTCCCAGGCCTGTATCTTCAGCTCATTTCTGCCTCCCACCAGGTTCAACACAATAGAATAGCCTGGCTCCACTGGTCAGAGGAAGACACAGGGTACAGCAGTCTGGTTCTCCATCCCCATCTCATCCCATCACTGCTTTTGCCCACACTGCTCCAGCCATGCTGGACTCTTATTGTCCCTCCAATAAACCAAGCCATTTCCTGCCTATAAGACAACCCATTGCTTCTTCATTCTTCACCTCATTCTTTGACCCCTCCAATCTAATCTTTAAACTTTCTCTCCATGTCCTTCTGTCAACATATTTTTTCAGAGAGCCTGAATAAAGCTCAGAATAGTTTAAGACCCAATCTTCCATTTTAGTGCCTCTGGTATTTTTTTCTTCCCAAATATGATTAAAATTATTGTTCATAAAATTATATCATTTCCTCAATATGGGCTGGAGCAATAGCATAGCAAGCATGTAGGGCATTTGCTTTGCATGTAGCTGACCTGGATTTGATTCCTCTGCCCTCTCGGAGAGCCCGGCAAGCTACCGAGAGTATCGGGCCCGCACGGCAGAGCCTGGCAAGCTACCCGTGGCTTATTCGATATGCCAAAAACAGTAAGTCTCACAATGGAGACATTACTGGTGCCCACTCGAGCAAATCGATGAGCAATGGGATGGCAGTGACAGTGACATTCCTCAATATGTCAGATAGACCAACAGATTCCCGCACAAGGTCTGCCTCCCTTCTTTGAAACTGTCTCCTCATCTTTTAGCACACATAACATCCAGCATAAATATGTTCCCTAATACTGAAAGATTCAGTGATAGAGGCTGGGGGTCCTCAGAGCACATTAGTCTCAGTCAGTCCTACCTCCTTATTATAACCAGGACATGTTGCTTTCATTAGAGTTATGCAAGTCAGAAAACTAATTAAGAATAAAAGATAGACTCCAGTGTCATTGGGATGTCATGACAGTAGACTAGGTCTGGAGAATATACAGAGACAGGGATTTGGCTTAGATATTTAAAAGCACACATCTATCTCTCTTTAGTATGTCCACACCCATGATCCTGGGATTAGAGTTCTGGGAATTCCAGGTGCCCTAGCTATATCTGCTTCTTCCACAGATCCCCTGTTGACAAGGTCACTGCTCCCTCCCACGCAGATGAGTCAGGAGTATCTCTGCCCCAGGAACTATTGACCCTGAGTTCTTCCTGTCCCTTCCCAGTGGGGGGATTAATGATCGGAGATGTGAGTAGAAGAGAAGTAGAAGAGGAATCTAGGGAAAGAATGACTAAGATACCCACAGAGAGAAAATATTTCAGGAAAGAGAGAATCCTGCACAGGAGCAGACAGAGCAGGGGTGGGGTGGGGGGAGCAGGAAGAGCTGAAGCAGGGAAATAGGAAAGAGAACATTTGTCTTGCTTAGCAGTATGAAGATGACGTAAGTAGATGAAGATATTTCAGGATGTCTCTGTAAAACTTATAATTTGAACTTATCATCACCTAACTCTCACTTCCTAACCTGACATTCAGGGTACTCTTGGTCTGGATATTTTTAGTTTTAAATTCATAATCTCTGCTTTTGTGAACATTCTCAGGATTTCAAAACATAAATACAGTGTTCCCATATGCCTCTTAATGCTCCCAATGAATTAACTCTATTTTTCCTTGTACTAGTGATGCATTTGTTACAATTGATAAATCAATATTGATAAGCTGATACAATATTAATTGAATCGATAGATCACATTAGGATTTAATCTTTATACTTGTACATTTCTTTTTTTTTTTTTTTTTTGCTTTTTGGGTCACACCCAGCGATGCTCAGGGGTTACTCCTGGCTTTGCACTCAGGAGTTACTCCTGGCGGTGCTTGGGGGACCATATGGGATGCCGGGGATCGAACCCGGGTCGGCCGCGTGCAAGGCAAACGCCCTACCCGCTGTGCTATCGCTCCGGCCCCTATACTTGTACATTTCATGGGCTCTGATATATTATGATGTGTATCTCCCTCTACAGTTACATACACAACAATGTCACTGCCATAAAAGTCCTCTGCATTGTATTCATTCTTTCTTCCTTCTAAGCCTGTGGCAACTATCACAACAGATTTTACTTCTTACGGAGGTCATATGGAGGGGTTTATACAATATGTACCCTTTAAAAATTTTTTTCTACAAATACTTTCCATATAATTTGATTTTCAAAATATTTATACAAATTAAAAAATATGAATATATTTATATAAATAAACATTGTATAAACAATGTTCATTCTAACATTGTTTCTGCTATGCATTGTCCTATCCCGTGGAACTAGTCAACGTGGGTAACCAGGAGAGGGTGCGCAAGTAGTAGAAAGAGAGAAAGAAGAACGGGAGCAAGACAAGGCTTTGCTCAAGCAAGCAAAAGCAAAAGCTCTTTATTTATCTCAAGCTGGTTTTTTATAATTGATTACATGAGGAAGTAGGCAAAATGGGGAAGTAACAATACATGCACATTTTCAGTGACACAGGGTGCAAGCCCTCACGGCGGGCGCATGACAGTGATCTCGGGCGTTGCTCAGAAACTTTACACAATGTGTTCTAACATTTTTTTAATGTAAGGACATTTTTCCAACAAAGAGTTGGGTCCTTAGGTGCAGGTCAGGCGATACTGACATTTTGGCTCCCGGCAATGCATTTTCACAAGTAAACATCTGTATTGACTACAATGAGTTCACCAATTTTAACACTTTAAATCTAATTTCTCCAGACTTGACTCTTTTAATATTCACATCAGGCAAAAGTTCTTGTGTCCCCACTTTTCTTTCCCTTGTACCTTACCTGCTCACAGTTTGTCCAGGCTCACATGTGTCAATACCGTGTGCTCTCTGCAGCCCTTTACTACTACCACCCTGTAAAAGTTGTGCCCACCCCACCATTCTAGAAATTTTCAGTTTTCACTCAACGTTTTCAACAATGTAAATACACCGGGGCCTCAAGTAATGTCAGAGAATAAAATTGTGTTTCTATAGGCCTCTGACACCAACCATACCATGTATCTGTCCTCTGACTGCAACTTCACACACAGCACTGAAACTCCACAGCAGCATTAGGTATCCTGTGTTTCCTCTCAACACCTCTGACTTTTAACACGGGTGGAATGAGTCTCAAATAAACAAATGATGTGTTTATAACTGCAGGAGACCTTCAGGGCGCCTGTCAAGAGTTATTAACTCTCCAGCCCATTTAAAACAGGAACACTTACAAGTGGAATAAAAAGTCAGCTTACACAACAACACAGGGGCACAGAGGGGGGAAAAAAATCAGATGATCGGGTTCCCAGGACCTCTGCTGGACTCCACGGAAGCATATTTAGGGGCACCATTGATTCCTGGGTCTACCCCAGAGAGTCTGGATGTGTCACTAAAGCAAGTATCATAACGCAACCACCACAAGTATATGTGGGTATGCACGTGCGCGTGTGCACCCCCCCCACACACATACACACACAGACACACAGACACACGTACACACACACATACACACACGTAGGAATTCAGAGAGCAGGACACCAGGTACAGAGACACAAGTCCATAAACAAAGGCAAAACTTAAGGTATATCTACGCACCCCATAATTTTTTGTCTCCATCAATGCCTCCACCCGCCCTGCACCTACCCACTTCACTAGCATAGATTGATCTTCTAATCCATGTTTATCTATTCCAGGGATCTCCAAGATGTAAGCAGTCCAAAGCCACTTCCCAAAATTATTTTCTTTGTGCTGTTGATCTATTTCAAATCAAGACTCATTCCCCTCCCCCACAAATGATAACAAAATTATTTTTGCAAACCATCAAAACTCAGAGAATGATTTTTTTTTTTTTGGCCTTAAAGGTCACACCTGGTGATGCTCAGGGCTGGCTCCTGACTCTGCACTCAGGAATCACTCCTGACAGTGCTCGGGGGACCATATGGGATGCTGGGAATCGAAACTGGGTCGGCCGCGTGCAAGGCAAACTCCCTACCTGCCGTACTATGACTCCAACCCCAAGGAATGATTTTAAAGAGAAGTACATCCCAAGTAAAGTAGTATATGGTCCCAGGATAAATCTCTCTATTCCCCCAAGAAAAGCACACATTTTCATGGTCATTTCTCACTCCTTAATAGTACAGATTAACCTAGAAGCTTCCAACTGATACTTAAAAGAAATCCACTGTAGTTAGAGACATTACCGAGATTTAGTAATTTGTGAAACAATATTCTTTTCCCTCACATTCAAGGTCATATTCAAGAAGCAAGTGCACTAAACAAAACCTCTCCACACTAGGTTTAGGGAATAATAGCTAGAGGGGTGACAGATTTCTTTTTTAACACAGATGCTAGTGTGAACCACCTCTAGCTCACACTTTAATGTGACTTAACTAGCATAAATTGCATCAGATGCCAGTGCTGGTATCTATGTGTGATATGTATTTGCCACTTTACAGCATCGGAAGCCATAGATGTGAGCCAGAAAGACAACAAAACATAGAGTCAGTTTTTATGTTTAGATGCAAAATCAGCAGGGTCTCCAGCAGCCTCCTGCCAAGGAAAGCTCAGAGGCATAAACACAAGAAACAGACATTCAGAGAATCTTAAGTGTACTTTTGGAGCATAGACTAATGTACACAGAGTTTCTAAGGCACTAGAATTTCTTGCACGAATGGACCTAACAAAAGTCTCATGAACAGCAATTAGTTCTGTCATCCAAAAAAAGCACAGGGACACGGAATAGGAAAGATGGGCTTTCTTGGCAAGAAAACAGCTTAGGTTGAGAAGATTGTCTAACCAGCACAAGATGGAGAGAAAGTTCTGAAGAGAGGACGTGTGTTCTTGGGGGGATTGGTTTTACGCACAGCAGAACTAGGGTCACATAAAAGTTTAGGCAGATTCTAGTAGTGTTTTAGGAAACTCATACATATTCAGGAGGGAAAATGGTATGTTTACACTGTAGAGAAAAACACCATGGACATATATGGCTTGAAGGACAGAGAAGGAAAGAAATCAACATTATATGCCTAAAAATCAACTATCAATAGTTTTGTAAATCACAGTTCTTTAATTAAAAAAATTAAAAACAAAGCAAAACAAAAATGTCCTGGAAAAAGGGCCGGAGTGAAAATACAGAGGGTAAGGTGCTTGTCTTACATGTGGCCACCAGGGTTGGATCCCTGGCACCCCATATAGTCCCCTGAGCCCTGAGCACAGTGCCAGGAGTAAGCCCTGAGCATTGGGTGTGGCCCAAAGACAAACAAGCAAATTATAAAAAAGAAATGCCACAGGGCATGTTTTTAGTATGGTAATGAGGAATGTGGCTAAACCTCCACTGCAGTCTCCACTTACTAGTGCTGGCTGGTCAGGGGTCTGGGTTCTTATCAGTACAGAAGTGTTCTTTTTCTAAAGAAAAATTATTCTAATTTAACATGGTATAATAGAGTTAATGTTTTTAGCAATGGCATAAAAATTTTTGCACCCCCACCAAAGTGCCCACAATCCTTCTCCACCATTTTTGTTATTTTAATTCAATGCTTGCAATGGTGTTTATGGTAGTTATGCTTTGGGTATACACAATTTCCACACCTCTTCACCACCGAAGTGCCTAAGGCCTCTCACAAAGGTCCTTCTGTTACGTCTAGTTCATCTCATCATTCCCCGTTATCCACCCTTACCCCACGCCCAGTATTCTCAGCTCTCTAATCCAGGGCTAAGTGTTTTTCATCTTTCATTTAAGTCTAGTGCCTTGCATACGAAAGTATTCTTACGTTTTCAGTTAGAGCCAAAAGAATGTTACAAGGTGGCTTCTTTCAAGGAGGGGTTGCCTCAGCCTCCAAACTACATAACTCAGAACAGCCCATTTTAGTTTTTCCTAACACCTGCTAGGCCTAAATTTTCAGGAGAAAAGAGAAAGAGCAAAGTTGTAAATGCCTTGAACAGCTTGCAACTGTGAAGGTCTGGTTCCATTGTCACTGGGGGACCAATCAAATGAACAGGAGGCAGGTGTAGCATTTATTGGCCACAGCCCGTAGGGTGGAATCTGGTAGACCATGTTCTCAAAGTAACCATCAAGTCTGCATGGTCGCAAGAAGCAACTTTTATAGGGCAAGAACAGGTAGACCAGGATGTACCAGAATGAACAGTAAAATCGCTTCCTGAGGCACATTCCATTTTACCTATAAAGAAGAGTTGGGGGTCGGGGTGGAGGGGAGCTGGAGGACAGTACAGCTGATAGGGCATTTGCCTTCCACATAGCTGACTTGGGTTGGAACCCCAGAGGGTCCCCCAAGCACCACAAGCAGTAATTCAAGTGCTGAGCCTGGAGAAAACCCCTGAGCATCACCGGGTGTGGCCCCAAAACAAAACCAGGAAGATTTTCTTGTCAAGGAAGATTATCTGGCTGAAAACTCTGGGGTCTTCTAGGAGTGGGGGTAAGCAGCCTCCCTCCTTCCTGCCGGAAGTCCCAGAAGCCACACTCACACCTCACAGCCTCTGGCACATTAACCTCCCAGCTTCAGACTGACTCTGTAAGGTCTAACTAAGGTTTTCCTGGGGACACACTTCCGGAATCAGAGTGTCTGTGGCCCTCTGTGCGGAGCATAGGACTACATCCTTCCAACCTGCATTACATCTGCTCCCCGTGGATAGGAGTGACAGACCAACCAAACCATATTTCCTTTGTCCCTTCCTGCCACAGAAACCACGCTGCCTTTGTTTCCCTCCCATGAAAGAGAGCACACTTTTCTTTTGTCCTCTTCCCTCCACAGAGACTTAACACCCTCCTCACCCCTACATTGCCCCCCCTGCTGAGCCTCTTCCAGGTTCAGCTCCGCCCCCAACCTCACTAGAGGTCGGTAGCCACCCCTCTTCCTTCTGGCCCCCCACCTGTGTTGGGTAAGGTCCCAGACCTTTCAATCTCAAGAGACACCAAGTCAAAGAATAATAGCCCCAAGTTTAATAATAGGACTTCTTAAACTTTTCCTATTTATAACCCCTTTACACCAGAATAACATTTATACAATACCAGGTATATAGGGGTATGTGTGTGTGTGTTTGTGTGTGTATGTGTGCACGCGTGTACACATGCATCTCAAACATTTGTTGACAACATGTCATATCTATATTAGTTTTTAAACAAATATTTTAAGTTGCACAATATTGTGGAGTCATGCACCATAGTTTTAAGAAGCTTAGACCAGAGGAAGATGGATGCATCATGCATATTTCAGAGATATTTATCATTTTCCCTGTTCTTGCTATTGTTTGCATTTCAGCTGGTCTGCCAGACACGGTTGTATTACCTTTCTGACCCCTACTCACACTGATATTTGCAAATTATAATACTAGTCTTTGACCCTAGACCTTATCTACATATCGTTAAGCATGGAGGAGGAAGGAAATTTCACCCCTGATACTTTTGAGTTCTTCTTGGACTTGTTCAATATTAAATTAACATAAAATAGGACAGCAGGAGAGTATTAATTTAATTATCTATCTAAGGGTAATCTACATCAATGAAACCTCAAAAGACGGAAAGGAAAAATGGTGGTATATATCCTGAGGTATATCAGAGATGCGTTTTCAAGGAGAGAAAAGGTGAACCCCACAACTAAGAGGCTCTTTGTCACATGACAAAGAGCAGATGCTCTGAAATTAGATGGCGGCCTGCCTTATAGAGAGTCATTTCAGAGAAAAAGGTTCCTTATGATAATAATCTAATTCTGGGTGAAACCCCCATTTACATAGTTACAGACTCTTAATGTTATTAGAAAATGGAATGTAATATTTCAAGAAGAGAGCTGTGGTTGGTAGCACAGACTCCGGAGCCGGAAAGTTCATGTCTGAAAGTAGCTGTCTTTTCCAAGCTGTGTGATCATGAGTCAGTTTCTTAACATACAGTCCACAAATCCTTCCCAAGCACTGTACTTAGGGTTTTATCATTTTAATTTTATTTGATCATCAAAACAACCCAATTATACACAGTCGAATACTCCACTTTCAAATGGATTACCTCAAGAACAGGAGATAACTCTGGAGTGGGAACCGGAGTCTTAAAGACATCACCTCAAGACAAGATCCATGAACTCCAATGTAGCCCATGGGGAGTAGACTCATTCCCTGGGGAGATGTGAGGAAAGGAGGGAAAACATCCCATAGCTGAGTTGTGGAGATTGAGTAAAAAGAAAAGTTGGAACCCACAGCTTTCTCCTAGTAAAATACCAAGACAAAAAGTTCTACCACCACCCTCAACACACCCCCCCCTCCAGTAGAACTTGCTCTACCTCTAGTCCCTGGACTGGAGCGATAGCACAGGGGATAGGGCATTTGCCTTGCACGCGGCTGACCCAGGTTCGATTCCTCCAACCCTCTCGAAGAGCCCGGCAAGCTACTGAGAGTATCTTGCCTGCATGGCAGAGCCTGACAAGCTACCTGTGGCGTTTTCGATATGCCAAAACCAGTAGCAACAAGTCTCACAATGGAGATGCTACTGGTGCCCGCTCAAGCAAATTGATGAGCAACGAGACAACAGTACTACAGTGCTACCTCTAGTCCTTAAGTTCCCAAAGAAGTGAACCTAGAGGTCAGTCAGGGATGGAAGGAAGAAGCAGGACAAGACTCCTATAAGGAAGTCAGCAGTCTCGCCCTCATTATTCCGGACACCTCGAGGATTCTGAGGCTGTTCTGAGTCCCCCTTCCTCCGTATGAGAGTCACAGCTCTGCTTTACTTAAGATTCTGACTGGTCCTGGTTTGTGCTGGTGAGTAATGGCCTTCCTTGGCTTGCCATGCGACCCCTCACAGTCCAGGGTAGCCTTAGCATCTGTCCTTACTCCTCTCTGTGTCAGTGACACCCTGGCTCCCCTAGCTCTGTAAGGAACTCATGTCCTTACTTCTGTAAAAATGCTGTCTGTGCTTCACTGCTCAGGGAGCCAGGAACCCTCAGGAACCCCCAGGTCCCGCCTGCGCTATCAGTTCAACTTCTCCCACACCATCTTCACCTGCTGCTCCCTGCACACCGCCCTTATTGCAGGACTAACGGACACAGTCTACAGCTGGGCAGCTTGTTCCCTGCCTATAGGTCTAGGCTGAGGCAGGGAACAGACAATTAGCCCGGATTTCTCTTCCCAAGCAGGATGCACTGTCCATGGCTGTGTCTCTCAAGTTCTTTTTTCAATCACATTAGGCTCTATTTGGGCCAGGATTGGGGCTGCCTTCTTGCTCTTTCCCGTGCCTGAATTGTTCTTCTCCCTGTCCCATTCTCACAGCCAACACTAAAATTCATCAAATTAAAACTTCACATCCATTTGGATATATCTTTGCCTAAATATATCTCAGTTTTGATATATTTCCTCCAAAAAGACTTCCATGAAAATGTAGAATAGGTTGGGTACTCTTTTTTATTTAGCATCTCTTAAAACATTAAAAAAATTTTTTTAATTAGTGAATCACCGTGAGTTACAGTTACAGACTCACAACCTTTCGTGCTTGCATTTCAGTCATACAATGATGGAGTACCCATCCCCCTACCAGTGCCCATTCTCCACCACCAATGATCCCAGTATCCCTCCCCCTCCCCCTTCCTCCCCGCCACCCTGCCTCTGTGGCAAGGCATTCCCTTTTGTGCTCTCTTTCCTTTTCGGTGTTGTAGTTTGCACTAGAGGCATTGAGTGGCCATTGTGTTCGATCTATAGTCTACATTTGGCTCGAATCTCCCAACCCGAGCTGGTCCTCCAAATATCCTTTACTCGGTATTCCCTTCTCTATCTGAGCTGCCTTTTCCAGAATAGGTTGGGTACTCTTAAACCCATGCTCTACTTTCACTTCTAGCACAACACAATGGTGATTAAATAATTTCATAAGAGAGTGTAAGCACTGTCAAAACAGCATCTTAGAATTTGTTTTTATTGGTTGAGATTCTGTGGCTTACAATTCTGTTAATATTGGTTTCTCATGCACATAATTCCAACACTACACTCATTTCCAGTGTCCCTCCTTCCTTCTCCCCAGGACCTTAACGTTACTTCTTTTCAACTTCTTCCCCCAACACAATTGTGTGGGTCATTTCTCCTCTTGTGATCTTGTTGGTCCTTTGTTGCTATCTTGCTTTGTATAATTCAGTGTCATATATAAGGGATCATTCTGTATCTATCGCTTTCTTTCTGGCTGACTTGACTTAACATGATATCCTCTAGTTCCATTCTTGTTGCTGCAAATTGCATGATTTTGTTCTTTCCCAGAGCTGCATAGTATTCTGTTATGGGTATATGCAACTTCTTGATCCAGTCATTCATATTTGAGCATTAGGATTGTTTCCATATCCTGACTATTTTACCAAGTAAGACGATGAAATTGGGTGTGCATATGTCTTTTCGAACTAATATTTTTGTGTTTGGAGGATAGTTGCCAGGAAGTAGGAAGACTGGGCCATATGGTAGCTCTATTCCTAATTTTCTGAGCTATCTCCATATTGCTCTCTGTAGAGGCTGAACCAGATGACTTTCCTACAACAGTGGATGAGAGTTCCTTTCATCACGGGGTGGAGTCTTATCTACCTTTTTCATTTCATAAACAAAATTCCTCCAGTTGGCACAGAGATTTGCAAAAAGGTCTCAAGGAATACAGGGACTGGAGGTGCTGGGGTGCTGGGATTTAGCCCAGAAATCAATGGGCAGGGAGGGCCCCATGATGCCCGTCCAATCCTCCTCCATACCTATTAATGGTATCTAACCTATCCTGGGGATGGATCAGGTTCTGTCTTCCTAGTCATCTTTTTTCCTCTTTTGCAGAAGATGCCTCCTCTGATGTATGTAGGACAGGCATGTAGTGGGCATGTAGGATGTGCCCACCCATAGTCTGATTTGTAAGTGGTCTGTCCCCCATGTCACCCTTAGGGAAATTGATCAAAGTTGAGAGTGTCATGTAGACTGGAAGGGGGAATTTGGAGGAACAAGATTGTGCCCTGCACTTTGTGACAATGGGAGAAGCATGGATTTGGAGGTTGGAGGTGGGGGTGGGGGTGGGGGCATAATGCTAAGATTTCCAATAGACAGACAAGGTCAACGGAAAGAAGACAAAAATGGCTTGTTATGAGAAAAGGGAGAGTAAGACGAGATCAGTTGACACAGAACCCCCTGCAGAATGTTAATAATTTCACTTAAAAATCCCTTACTAACACTCTGCTCAATGACATGGAACTTTCTGTCTGGTCTGGGACATTATTTTATAGCCCTGTTTTTCTCATAGCCTAGTTCTCCCTCTCAGAGAACCTGGAAAGGTACTGAGAGCATCCTGCCCGCACGGCAGAGCCTGGCAAGCTTTCCGTGGCATATTTGATACGCCAAATACAGTAATAATGATGAGTCTCATTCCTCTTACTCTGAAAGAGCCTCTAAGGCAGCACCACTGGGAAGAATGAGTAAAGAGAGGCTGCTGAAATCTCAGGACTAGGACGAGTGGCAACGTTACTGGCGCCCGTTTGAGAAAACCGATAATCAACGAGATGACAGTGATAGAGTGATTATAGTTTTCCAGCAGTTTCCTTCACATACCTCAGGGTCAACTAAGGAGAACCCATTTACATGATTTATGTATGCCTTTTTCTGCATTTCTGCTGAGTCAATTCTCTCCCTTCACAATATTCTCCTTCCAAATACCTTTAAGTCTCAGTTTAAGGATAGGTTCTCTAAGCCCTACCCCAACCTCCCTCTGAGTGTTGCCTAAACTTTCCCACCTTCTAAGATAGAAGCGCTCTCTTAGTCCATTCAGGCTGCTACATAATTACCAAAGACCACATGGCTTTACAAACAGAAATTTACTTATTATTAGTTCTGGAGTTTGGTGATGGTGCCTTTCAGGGTTATAAACTGTCAACGTCTTATATGCTCACAAGACAGAAAGATGGAGGGAAAAGCTTGTTTTGCATCTCAGTTATAAGCTAAGCTCATTCTTGAGTGTTCCGGACTCAGGAACTAATAAACTCCTCAAAGCCTTCCTTCCTAATACCATCTCATTGGTGGCAGACTTTCAAAACGTAAGTTTGGGGAAAGCAAACATTTAGTCCACAACAGTCAAAGAGGATATCGGAGTCCCACACCTTTTTTAAGTAGGCAGCTTTTTTGGGGGGGGTGTCACACCCAGCAATGCACAGGGGTTACTCCTGGCTCTGCACTCAGGAATTACCCCTGGCGGTGCTCAGGGGACCATATGGGATGCTGGCAATCGAACCCGGGTCAGCCGCGTGCAAGGCAAATGCCCTACCCGCTGTACTATCGCTCCAGCCCCTAAGTAGGCAGCTTTTACACTGCACCCCCTCTATGTCTGACGCCTGGCACATGTTAGGTCTCTTGAAGCCCTGGCACTCATTCCAAAGGAAAACAATAATATGGCTTGGCTAAAAATCAACATTTGTATGTAGCTAAATTTGATGTGGGCAACAAAGGTTTGACAGAATCTGATTCGCTCCAGGAGACATACTCAATGCACCTGGACATTTCAGGGGTAACTAGGAAATTATCTGAAGTTAAACCATGAGAAATAAGGGAATATATCCGGCTTACCTGGCCAGGTGTTCTCAGCAAAAAACAAATCAAAGTATCGCTGCCAACAAACCCATGTGACCCAACAATCTCCACCCACAGAGACAAGCTGCTGGTCAGGCTGACTATTCATTTTCCTATGGAGGTGCTCACTGTACCCACATACAGACTTTCTGCTGTGGTAGATTTTACTGCCTGCATCATACAGAGTTTCTTTCCTGGCCTCTCACATGTCTGAAAGAAAATCTCGGTCCTCAGCAAGACATTTCCACCTTAGGATCTTTGCACAGGGATAATGCAGAGGTAGAGGGAATGGGGAGATAGTATGGAGAGTTATGGAAAATCTGTTTAAATAATGTAGTTTTATAATTTTATATACTTTTCTTAATGTTTTGGTGGGGTCATACCTGGTGATTCTCAGGGGTTACTTCTTACTCTGTACTCAGGAATTACTTCTGGAAGCGCTTGGAGAACTAAACGGGATGCTGGGGAATGAACCCTGGTCAGCCACATGCAAGACAAATGCCCTACCCGCTGTATTATTACTACAGACCCAAGTCATATAATTTTTTGTCCCAAATTAAGATCATCACTACCATTTTCTCAAGCACTTGGGATATGCCCTTAAATAAGCAATAAAAAATTCCAAAAGAAGGAATTCATGATGAAGAATGAATCAAATGTAAGTGAGCATGAACACAGCAAGCCAAGTCTCCTGGGAACAAAAGAATTTACCTGCCACAATCCAGAGTTGGGGGGCTGGAGCGATAGCACAGTGGGTAGGGTGTTTGCCTTGCACGCAGCCGACCTGGGTTCAATTCCCAGCATTCCACATGGTCCCCTGAGCACCGCCAGGAGTTACTCCTTAGTGCAGAGCCAGGAGTTAAGCCCTGTGCATTGCTGGATGTGACCCAAAAAGTGAAAAAAAAAAAAAGCAAAAAATGCAAAAAACAAAACAATCCAGAGGTGGGGGGGAGGGGGGAGGAATATGACCTCAACTACCACCCTCCAAAATGAGACATTTATTGGTCACAGCCCCTCACTGTTGTAACCTCCCACATTTCATGCCTTCAAATGTTTCCCTTTCCTTATCTACATTCGCACCCATGGCTGTCTGACACCAGATTCCCAGTGGAATCAATCCACTAGCTATTCACAGTAGATCCTGCTTGTTTTCTGCCCTTCCTCTGACTTTAGGGAGAGGGAGTAGGTCCCTCAGCCTCAGACGACTCTAACCTAATCTCCCTAACTCCTACAGGGCCTCATGAGGCTGGAAAGAGTGAGAATTGAGGAGGATGAAAAGGGTGGGGCCGTTATGAGGCCCTTCAACCACTTCTTTTCATTCCACTTGCTTCTAGGGAGGACTAACATTATGCTGGTCTGACACTCAATCCACTAACAGCCTATGAAAATAATGGGATCTCTGGAGTTAAAACCTTCATGTCTGCACCGCAGAGCAATTAAACGGAGAGCTTCCCCCTGCCTGTGTTCTGCAGCGTAGGCCCTCTGGGAGAGGGAAGAAAAGTTCTACCTGGGTTGTCTCGAGGCACTGGATGTCTTGATCAGGCCCTGGAGATATCACAGCCTGCCTTGGAGATACAACCTTTTAGAGGACACAAGACTCTAACAGGGCTTCTTTTATTTGCACTGAGCCACAACCACATGCCTGCTGAGCTTCCTTCTACTCCACGTGCCAACCCAGTTGCGACTTCCTCCTTCTTCCTCACACCTTACACGCCCTTCTCCTGACACTTGCACATTTTCAAAAATGTAATCAACCTCAAAGAACTCTGAAAATGCTGAAAGTCTGAGCCTTTTTTGGGTCACACCTGGTGATGCTCAGGGCTGACTCCTGGCTCTGCACTCAGGAATCACTCATGGCAGTGCTTGGGAGACCATATGGGATGCTGAGAATCAAACCCAGGTTGGCTGTGTGCAAGGCAAACGCCCTACCTGCTGTACTATCACTCCAGCCCCAAGTCTGAGCCATTGTTGATGTGACTTTGTGGTAACTTTATTAAACATTCATCCTTCGGGACATAGCTCAAATGTCTGGATCTCATGCTTTGCATACAAGAACTAGGTGCCAAGATTCCTCTGAAATCTGTAAGAAGAATGTTTGTTGTCTCTTCTAGTGTCTGCTGTTTTCTGGTAATTTGTGGCATTTCTGCTCATGTAGATGCATCACTCCAGTGCCTGCTCAGGTGTTACACATCATAAAGTTCAGAAAGTAGGTGGGAGCTCGGGGTGGGTTGCTTTTTGTTTTGTTTGTTTGTTTGTCTTTTCATTTTTTGGACCACACCTGGCAGTCTTAGGAACTAATCCTGATACTGTGCTCAGGAGTGTTTCTTGGCAATCACTCTTGGGAATCACTTATGGTACCAGGGATCAAACCAGGATTGGATGCATGAAGATGGTGCCGTAACCTTGTACTGTCTCTCTGGCTCAATATAGAGAGAGACTTCCTCATAAACAGTAGATCTTATTTTTTTGACAACCACTACCCTTTCTCCCATCTCCCATTCCCAGGAGAACCCCATTTCTCCATATCTATGGGTTTAGATTTGTTTAGATTCCATATGTAAGTGAGAATATACAGTATGTGTCTCTCTCAGACTTAGTTCATTTATCATAATGCCCTCAAGCTTAATCCATATTGTTGCAAGTAACAGGATTTTCTTTGTTTTCATGTCGGCATACTAGTCCATTATACTTATATTTATAATTGAATTCCTTTAACTGAAAGTATCCAAATTATTAGAAGCTAGAGCACAATGGTGGTGACATCCAGTTGGAATGGACCAATAA
Source organism: Sorex araneus (assembly GCF_027595985.1). Classification (NCBI taxonomy): domain Eukaryota; kingdom Metazoa; phylum Chordata; class Mammalia; order Eulipotyphla; family Soricidae; genus Sorex; species Sorex araneus. Next base: position 222,603,331 of record NC_073303.1, on the reverse strand, counting down.
GGAGCTATAGGTCAAAGTTTATAAATTAGTCATAAATTGAGAAATCTAATATACTGCATGTTCATGAGAATTTACTACTTATATAATGATAGAGGGCTGGAGCGATAGCACAGCGGGTAGGGCGTTCATTTGCCTTGCACGCGGCCGACCTGGGTTCGATTCCTTCATCCCTCTCGGAGAGTCGGCAAGCTACTGAGAGTATCCCGCCTGCACTAGAGGATCCCACCCGCACGGCAGAGCCTGGCAAGCTCCCTGTGGTGTATTTGATATGCCAAACACAGTCACAAGTCTCACCGTGGAGACGTGATTGGTGCCCGCTCGAGCAAATTGATGAGCAACGGGATGACAGCGATAATGATAGAGTCTGTACCCGAAACTGGCTAAAAGAATATATACCAATGTTCCAAAAATTAAATCATGTAAAAGGTGTGATAATTAATGCTTTGGTAGTTATGAAACAAAACAGTGTGCATCAAATAACCATGTTGTACCCTTCTAATGTATATTGTGCTTTATATCAACTAAGTTTCAATTAATCTAGGGAGAAATGAGGAAAAAAATTCGGGGGTTCTAATCAGAGAGAATGGAGTGCAGAGGGCACAGACCAAGGAAAGAACATGTCATAATTTAAATCTCAACTCAGAGGAAAAAGTAAATGGGAATGGTGATGGAAGATTCATACTAGAGACATGAGTGGGAAAGTAAAACTGTGACACTCTCATCAAATATCAACCAAATTACCATCTCCTGAAATGCATCCAATAGTTCCCAGATTTGCCACATAAATTCAAAATCCTTAGTCAAACATTTAGAGTGACCTGTGATTTAATTCCCACTACTTTCTGAATTCATTGATCCAAAATGTACCTCTTAATGCTCCCTCCCTTAAGTCACAATATAGATTCCCCATTCCACAGACCTCTCTTCTCCTGTTTTAGAATAAATAACCTTCTTACCACCTCACCTTCTCCCCATGGGAAGCCCTTCTGCCATCCTTCCCACCCAAATTTCAGGAAACGAAGAAGAGAATTGTTTAATTAGAAAGAACTTTATCTCTGGGCTCTCAGTGTTTTTAATCCCTATTTTCTGAGATTAGAGAGTTTAAGTTTGGATAGGAAAGATATTTAATAATTTTATCACGAATGACACAATCACAAATGACTGGGAAGGGGACACTAACATAATTGCAAATATAAGGAGGAAAAATAAACAGCTGTGAACTTCTTATCTCTAGAACTAATTAAAATGATAGAGCAAGAAAAATAAATAGATATGGATATTTCATAATAGATGAAAATAGAAAGCACTTACAACCCTAAATCACGCTTTCTGTCAGCTCCAGTGAAACTGGAACCACTAAGGGAGAATCCTGAGATAATATCCCATACTGGAAATAATGGCAGTCACAGGCATAACTTCCACAGCACAACTAGTGTCAGTAACTGGATTATAATTCATTGACTGAACAGGAAGCCATGTATCATATTGATAGAAATACCTGACTACATAACTGTGCAGTGAGAAGTGCAATTGCTACAGCAAAATAACAACTAATAAACATAGTAGAAATCACTGAACTAGAAAATCACTAGTTGTCATCATAGTAATTAATAATTCAGCCAAAACACCAATAAGCACTAAGCCAATTAGTTCCAGTATAATGAGGAATATGATATTTCATGTCTCAAAGTATTTTCCCACATAATATACACTAATTACAAAGAGGACAAAGAGTAACTCCACTGTAGTAAAAACTTGGCAAAGGTAGCGTTAACAGTGATCAAAGTTCATATAACAAAACTGGGATAAATCTAAGTTATGTATTGCCTGAAAGAATGTGATGTAAATACTTCAGTGTCACTTCTAAATATTCCTAAGACTGAGGAACTGACACAACTAAATGCTTTGAATTATCTGGTATTGGATCCTTTTGTCATGGGGACAGAATTTGAGCAACCGACAACTGTGAATAAGATAATAAATATCAAATGTTAATTTTTTGAAGTTAATGGTTGTATTGAGGACATGATAACGTTATTCAGAAAGGTATATGAACTCACACACACACACATACACACACACACACACACACACACACACACAAAACAAAACCAAAAAAACCCAAAAATCCTTATTTACAGTAGCCGAGAATTGAAAGCAGCCTAAGTATTGAGCGACAAACAACTGGATAAATATTTGGTATAGATAGGTGATAGAGATTAGATAAATATAGAAATAATATACTCACAATGGAATGTATATGATATGGTGTACACAATATATACTCAGATATAAATATATATTTATATGAATAAATTCCATATATTTTAGTGAATCAAAATACTTATTATTTAAAGAAATTTAATTAGAAATATATGAGGTAGAGAAAGAGAAATTAGTGTCCAAGAGAGGACACAAACTTGAAAAACAAGCTAATACTCAGCTATTTTTTAAGATGAAATCTTGTTATGTACAACAACATGGATGGAACGGGAGTGTACTATGCTTAATTGTATGTCAATGGAGAAAGACTAATGCTAAATTATTTCACTTCTATGATATAGATCACTGTATCACCGTATCACTCTCATCCCGTTGCTCATACGGGAACCAGTAACATCTCCATTCGTCCTAACCCTGAGATTTTAGCAGCCTCTCTTTACTCATATTTCAAAACGGTGCCACATTAGAGGCTCTTTCAGGGTCAGGGGAATGAGACCCATCACTGTTACTGTTCTAGGTATATGGAATATGTCACGGGGAGCTTGCCAGGCTCTGTGTGCAGGATACTCTCAGTAGCTTGCCGGGTTCTCTGAGAGGGAGAACTAGACAATAAGAGGTCGCACTGCGGGTGATATAGATAAAGAAAGAAAGAAAACAGGGCCAGAGAGATATTAAGTGAGTTAGGCTGAGACAGATTCAGGAGTAAACTCTGAGCATCTGAGTACTGCTAAACTCCCCCACCATCTCCCCCTCCCCACAAAAAAAGGGAAAAGAACAAAATGAGAAAAATCTAAGACTTAGAACAAAGTAGTTATTACCAAAAGGAAAGGAAGATGAGGGATAAGAAAATTGGATAAAAAGTTTTCAACTATGGGGCAGAAGAGATAATGGATGGGCAGGGCACTTGCCTTGCAGTTGCATGAAACAACCAGTTTCCAATCTATGTGTTTGATGGACTTCTGGTGTATCCTGTATTTGCCCATCAGTTATGCATATTAATACTTAAGAAGTGCCTGTGCTACGGAGTAGCAGGGAGAGGATGTCTGGGTGAGGACAGTGTTCAGAGAGAGCAGTCTCTGAAACAGTACTCACTTGCTGGATTCCAGCCCCCCTCCCCACTCCATCTCTTCTCCATCACCCACCAAACCTCCCCCACTGTTTTTTGTTTCTTATAGCATCAACATTCACTCAGTAACCTAAGAGATCAGACAGTAATGTTATAGTTTTCCCTTCTCCCTGACCACCTATATTACAAGGACACAGATCTGACCTGTACGAAAAGTAACTCAACCACCCCAGCCGGCCCAACCAGTCACTGTTGACTCAATAAGGGCCTCTGTGGTGTGAAATGACACGGGAACACACCATGGAAGACTGGTTCTCATTGATCCCTGTGGTCGTTCCGAGAGCCCAGAGTAACAGTGGAAACAGTACGCACCTGCTAGATCCCAGCCCTGAGCACGCTGTGCTGTAACTCTCCTGGCACAGAGAAGCTTGAGATTCATGGCTCTCATGAGACTCAGCACTCCTGGGTCTCAGGTCTGGTTTATGGCCTTTCCTCTGCACCCATCTTCAGGGCCCCCAGAGGACTGGTCCCAGTCTGCACTCCCCAACCCTTGGCAAAGGCAGCTCTCCCAGTCCATTCCCAGAACTCAGTTCTGCCTCTCTACTCAAGGACCCGAGTCACTGATAGAGGAAGCCACGGGCCTATGCACCCAGTTTGGTTCTCCAGCTGCCTCTCCACGCCTGTCCCTATCTCTGTCTCTGCTTGTCCACTCTGCTCCAGGCAGGCTGTCAGCCTTCTCCCCTCCAGTGAACCAAGCCATTTCCCATTTGCTGGACTCATACCCAACTGCTTTCACATCTCCACCCCTTGCTTTAACCCAAAGTCAAGAGCCTCGTACCCAAGTCTTCAAACTGTCCCCTTGTGTGCCTGAATCTCCTTGTCAGAGAATTCCCTGGGAGCAGCTTTACCAAAGTCTCGGAATAGATTCCTTCCCCATTTCCCAGTTGATTGTTAAGGGTTTTTTTTTTTCTCTTCCTAAGACCATCTAACATGAAATTCAATCTTGTTTATATATCTATGTTAACTATTCCAAATGCCCCCAAGACGATAAACTTTCCCAAAGATTGCCCGACTTCCTCGTAGCTGTGTCTTCAGCTTTTACACAGTGTTTGTCACAAATATGTGGCCCATTAATGCTGCTAAAATACGAAGAAACAGAAGGTTGGGGGCTTCAAGGTGGACAACAGAAAAATTAGCACTACCTCATCACTATAACCAGTATGTATGGTTTCCACTGAATTCTGAAACTCAGATGTTGAGATTGACTCCATATTTTTCTGAATAAGGACCGGGTAAGTAAAGTTGATTTCAGGGGAGAAAAACAGAGAAAGGCTTTGTTTAGATATTTAAAAGTCACAGTGAGGTACAGGAAAGATCAACAGATTGGAGTGCTTGTTTTGCATGCAGGAAGCCCTTGTTCAACCCCTAACACCCCCTGGTTCCCCAAGCATCAGGGAGTAGCTCCTGGGTACCAGGTGTGGTCCCCAATCCCAGCTAATTAATAAATTAATAAAAAGTCATGGTCGATCCCTACTGCAACAAATAGTTCTCTCCAGTCTATTTGTACCCCTGAGATTAAAGATCCAGGAACACCACACAATCCCAGGGGATCTTGTGCCCCCATAGCTGTCTACTTCACTTGGTCTCTGCTCCTTCCCTTGCAGGCAAGCAGTTTCCCCTGCCCTATTAACTGTGACTTTGAGTCATTTCTCTCCCTCCTTCATCAGCTCTGGGTGGGAGGGAATGTTCTGGGTCAGGAATGGAGGAAGAGAAGTAGAAGAGGCATCTAGAAAAAGGATGGTCATGATACAGAACATAGAGACTTGCTGTAAAAGAAAATTGTGCACTGGTGCAGGCTTTAGAGGAGTGGACAAAATTTAAATGAAGCTGGAAAATGAAGAGGTTTGTTTTTTTTTTTTTTTGCTTTTTGGGTCACACCTGGCGATGCACAGGGGTTACTCCTGGCTCTGCACTCAGGAATTACCACTGGCGGTGCTCAGGGGAACCATATGGGATGCTGGGAATCGAACCCGGGTCGGCCGTGTGCAAGGCAAACGCCCTCCCCGCTGTGTTATAGCTCCAGCCCCTGGAAAATGAAGAGATTTTAATGTTTGTCTTAGAGGGAGGAAGATAACATTAGGTGGTTTCGGGATTTTCATCATGACCCATTCTCCCCAACATGGTCAATTCAGAAATCTTTCATGTAGTTCTCGTTTCCCAACCTACAACTCCCAATTTTTAAGCTAAAGTTCAAGTCACCCTGGATTTGACTAATTTGGGGGATTTAGTTCTGTTTTTCTTTTTTGTTCTTGGGCCATACCTGGTGGTGCTTAGGGCCTACTCTTGATCACTCCTGCATCAGTACCTGGGGAAACCAGATGTGGTGCCAGAATTGGCAGTGTACAAGTCAACTTGAGCCTCTACTTGGGAGACAGTTTTAGGTTTTAAGAAAAAGGAAGTAAGAACAAAAGTACAGAGAGTTCTCATACATGACAATCCTTAATCTTAATATCAATTTTTAGCATCTTACATATGGCACTTGTAGAACTGATGAGTCAACTGTATTGATTAGTATGTATTATTATTAACTAAATATAGTTTGCATCAGGATTTATTTTTTGTCTTCATATAGTCTACTAATTTTAATATATGGACAATGGCAGGCATCTTTCATTATAGGAACATGCAGAACAATTTCACTGCCCCCAAATTATCTATACTCCATCTATTGATCCTCCGTTGCCCTCAAGCCTTCAGTACCAACTGATGTTTTTATTTCTACCAGTTTAGACTTTTCCAGGATGTCGTATTGTTTGGATTATACAGCATGCAGTATTTTCAAATGGCTTCTTTTCAATTATTAAACAAATTTGTAATAATTATCTATTGAAGTAATGTTGCATTATAACATGTTATAAGTTTCAGATGTGCATCATTATTAAGCAACATCTGTAACTACTATATTAAGTTCACTATGAAAGTTCCAGTTTAAACTTTTCAAGTCTAATTTCCCCAGGCTCTACTTTCACATCCTCCAACATCAGGCAAAATTAATTATTTTCTAGGCCACTACTTTCCTTTCCCTAGGTTCCTTTCCAACTTCTCACCTGTTCAGGTGTTTCAATACCCATCTGCCCTCTTATGTACCCCCCCAAATCCTTTCTGTAAAAATGGTACCTGCACAACTCTACATCCCTGCTTTCATCTTTTCCTCCTCTGAGCTCTCAGTATGAACCTATTCTGCTCCTGAAATCAAGATCTAACTTCCATGCATTTGTACATTTCCAGCAATCTATACACATTGGGAACCTAATTAAACCTGAAAGTAGGAATGCGTCTTTGTAGGCTGCTGGCCCCAACCACACTACATACCTACACTGCTGCTATCTCCTCTCTCATAGCCTGAAGGCCCCAGGGAACATCAGACATCCTGTATCTCCTCTCTAAACCTCTGACCAGCAGCATGAATCTCCAAATAAACAGATGGATGTATTTATATCTGCGGGACACCTTCAGGGACTGTCAAAGAATATTCTCCAGCCCATTATAAACAAGCACACATGCAGTGAAGTCGGCTTACACAAGAACATGGGGGCAGACAGGAAACAAATTAGATAACCAGGTTCCCAGGGTCTCTCTTGGACACCAAGGACACCATATCCAGATGTGCCAGGTAGATTCCTGTCTCTACCCTTGACAACCTGGAAGTGATGCTGGGGCAAGCAGCATGATGCAGCCACCAGAGAGGTACACACACACATACACACACACTCACACATTTAGAGAGACACCAGGTCAGAGACCCAAGTCAACAAACAAATATAAAATTTAAGGCAGATACCTATGCCTACAATCTCCATGTTTAAATTTCCCATTTTCATGAGAGGCTGGTTGTTTCTTTCATCACATTCATCAATTATTAATTGGTGGTTCTCAAATGTAGAAAGACCAGTGAAAATTGTCTTATGGTTCATGGCTCTGTACTGTTGCTGTGACTTCCTCTATTTAAACTTTATTTTCCAAAAATTTTGTTGACAAAAAAAGTGTTTTCTAACATCAGATCAAAACTCCAAAGTGTCCCCTGTGCCACCCTGGGAAGGGAAGGGTTTTTGTCCCTTGGCCATTTCCTCTCCACAGCATCATGGCAATCGCCATCTTTCAGAGCCTATTGGACAGAGACATAGGAGCTTGCAGTGATGGGGCGCGCAGGAAATCAAGCGATGTGGGGGGCGGAACTAGCCCTGCTCCCGGCCCAGATGAGACCCCAAGCGGCCACCCATGATCTGAGCAGCCTTGGAGATCTCAGCCCCGGGTCCCACACACCTGGGTTCCTCTGCCGGTTCCTTCATGCGTGAGGCTCGTCCGAATGTGTGGACAGTGGCCTTTAGCATGGGTATTGGGTAAATATTATTTTTCATTCCATGGGCTCTCTCTGTATTTTGGTCACTGTTTCTGTGGAGGTGCAGAAGCTTCTCAGTTTAATGTAGTCCCATTTGTTTGTTTGTTTCCACTTGCTTGGTCAGTGGTGTTTCATCCTTAAAGATGCTTTTAGCTTTAATGTCATGGAGGATTCTGCCTACATTTTCCTTCATGTACCTTATGGATTTATGTCTGATATTGAGGTCTTCAATTCACTTTGATTTGACTTTTGTGCCTGGCATTAGACAGAGATCTGAGTTCACTTTTTTTGCAGGTTGCTGTTCAGATTTCCCAGCACCACTTGTTGAACAGGCTTTCCTTGTTCCACTTCACATTTCTTACTCCTTTATCAAAGATTATGTGATCATATATTTGACAGTCTGTGACAGAATAGTCAACTCTGTTTCATTGGTCTGTTGGTATGTTTCTATTCCAATACCATGCTGTTTCAATTACTACTGCTTTGAAGGACAGTTTGAAGTTGGGGAAGGTGATGCCACCCATCTTCCTTATCCCAAGGATTGCTTTAGCTATTTATGGGCCTTTATTGTTCCATATGAATTTCAGGAGTGTTTTGTCTATTTCTTTGAAAAATGTGATGGGTATCCTTATAGGGACTGCATTAAATCTGCATAATGCTTTGGGGAGTATTGCCATTTTGACAATGTCAGTCCTGATCCATGAGCAATTTCCTAGTGTCTCCATTTCCTAGTGTCCTCCTTTATTTCTTGAAGTAGTGTTTTGTAATTTTCTTTGTATAGGTCCTTCACCTCTTTAGTTATGCTGATTCTGAGGTACTTGATTTTCTTTCTTTCTTTCTTTTTTTTTTTAAAAAAATTAGTGAATCACCATGAGTTACAGTTACAAACTTATGAGCTTTCATGATTGCATTCTGTTTACATCCCTCCACCAGTGCCCGGTACTTGATTTTCTGAGGCACTATTGTGAACAGGATTTTTTTTTAAAAAATATCTTTTCTATTTCATTATTTGTGTGTAGGAAAGCCATGGACTTTTATTTATTTATTTTTTTTAACTTTTTATTAAATCACCATGTGGAAAGTTACAAAGTTCGCAGGTTTATATGTCAGTTATACAATATTCAAACACCCATCCCTTCACCAGTGCCCATATTCCACCACCAGAAACCCCAGTATACCCCCGCCCCCACCCCCTACCCCCTACTGTATAACTAATGAATTTCACTTCATTTTTTCTTTACCTTGATTACATTCCATAATTCAACACAAAACTCACTATAGTTGTTAGAGTTTCCAAGCAAGAGAGACAGACCTACTACATTTGATAATTAGTTTTTCATTGCTGGAAATGAAGAGACATGTAGCCCCACTGCTACAAGTACATAACTGTCTCTCTCTCTCTCTCTCTCTCTCTCTCTCTCTCTCTCTCTCTTTTTCCCTTTTTCCTTTTCCCTTTTTTTTTTTTTCCTTTTTCCCCCTCATCCTCCTTCCAGCGCCTCATAGTATGGTGTACGCCACGCCGCGTCGGCCAGCATGGGGCTTTTGCTTAGTTCACAGTCCAGAGAGCTGGAAAGCCATGGACTTTTAGGTGTTGATTCTGTAGCCTGCCACTTTGCTATACAAACCTATCGTTTTTAGGAACATTTTTTGTAGAGTCTTATCATGTCATCTGCAAATAGTGATAGCTTGACCTCTTCCTCTCCTATCTGGATGCCCTTGATATCTTTTTCTTGCCTAACTGCTAGGCAAGAACTTCCAGTACTATATTGAATAGGAGTGGTGAGAGCGGACAACTTTGTCTTGTCCCTGATCTTAGAGGGAAGGCTTTTAGTTTCTCCTCATTGCGAATAAAGCTTGCTGTGGGCTTGTGGCAGAGAGCTTTAACTATATTGAGGAAAATTCCTTTAATTCCCATTTTGCTGAGAGTTTTCATCATAAACAGGTTCTAGATCTTGTCAAATGCTTTCTTTGCATCTATTTATATAATCATATGGTTTCTATTTTTCTTTTATTGATATGATGGATTATGTTGATTGACTTGTGAATGTTAAACCATTCTTGCACCCCCAGGATAGATCTTACTTGGTCATGGTGTATGATCTTTTTTGATGAGTCATTGCATTTTGTTTGTTGGGATTTTGTTGAGGATCTTTGCATCTGTGTTAATCAGGGATATTGGCCTGTAATTTTTTTTCTTTGCGGTATCGCAGTCTGATTTTGATCTCAGGGTGATATTTGCTTCATAGAAACTGTTTGGAGTTGTTTCTGATTCTTCAATTTCCTGGAAAATCTTGAAAAGGATTGGGAGTAAGTCCTCTTTTGGTTTGGAAGAATTCACTAGTAAATCCATCTGGGTCAGCACTTTTGTTTTGGGGAAGAATTTTTATGACAATTTCAATTTCCTCGATAGTTATAGGTCTGTTCAGGTCCTCCAGGTCCTCTTGGTTCAGTCTTGTGGGGGCGGGCATAGAAATCCAGGAACTTATCTAGATTTACCTCGAGGTTTTCTTGTTTTGAGGCATAAAGATTCTCAAAGTCATCTCTGATGATCCTTTGAATTTCTGTAGTTTCTGTTGTGATGTTCCCCTTTTCATTCCTGATTCTGTTTATTAGGGTTTTCTTTCTATCTTTCTTTGTGACTCTTGCTAGAGGTTTATTAATCTTGTTTATTTTCTCAAAGAACCAGCTCTTGGTTTCATTGATCTTCCAGATTATTTCTTGGGCTTCCATCTCATTAATTTCCTCTCTAAGTTTTATTATTTCCTTCCTCCTGTGTGGGTTGGTGTCCTTTTGTTGGTCATTTTCCAAAATCTTAAACTGTGAGGTTAAGATTTCTTATGTGGGCTTGACCTTCTTTCCCGAGGAAAGCTTGTAGTGCTATAAACTTTCCTTATAACACAGCTTTTGCCATGTCCCATAAGTTCTGGTAACTCATGTCTTCATTATTTATTTATTTATTTATTGCTTTTTGGGTCACACCTGGCAATGCACTCAGGAATTACTCCTGGCAGTGCTCAGGGGACCATATGGGATGCTGGGAATCAAATCTGGGTCAGCCGCGTGCAAGGCAAACGCCCTACCCGCTGTGCTATCGCTCCAGCCCCCATTATTTATTTATTTATTTATTTATTTTTATTGAATCACCATGCGATAAGTTACAAAGCTTTCCTGTAAGCTTGTAACTATCTCACAGTGATTCAATAAAATAAAAAAATAAAATAAACCAAAGCTTTCCTGTTTGCATTTCAGCCATACAGTGATTGAACACCCATCCCTCCATCACTGTATATCTTCCACCACCAATGTCCTCAGTATCCCTCCATCCCAACCCTCCCTCTGCCTCTATGTCAGACAATCTTTCCCATACTCTCTTTTGTATTGCTTGTTATGATAACATAAGATGTTGCAAGGCCGAGAGAATCCTGTGCACTCCTGGAATTCTAATATTTTAAATAATTAGGGTCTGGAGAAATCTCTGCAGCGATCTGCTTGGTTCAGAGATTCTTTTGTGTGTCTGGATAATGGCCATTAAGAACTTAAATAGCAGCCAGAGGCAGTTTGTGGGTGTGACCTCCAGGATCCCATGTTGACTGGGGGAGGGGGGAAGCTGGCTCATTTCCTATCCCTTGAGGCCTGGAGTTTGCTGTCACTGAAACTGCATACCTGCCTTATCATTGGGTTCTGGAAGTTGGTGTTCACCAGGGTTCTTGGGAAGCAGGTGGAGGGAGGACGCCTACTCTCATCTGAGGCACCCATGTGAAGTCAGCCTGGAGGAATCTCTGCAGTGAGCTGCTGAGTTCAGAGATTCTTTTGAGTGTCTGTTTCCAGAAATCGTTTGATTTCCTCTTTGATTTCCTTTCTAAGTCACTCATTGTTCAGTAGTAAGCTATTTAATTTCCAGGTTTGATTTGATTTTCTGTTTGTGTGTGTAATTCACTTCTGTTTTCAGTGCATCATAGTCTAAGAAGACTGTTGATACAGTCTCTAGCTTCTTAATTTTATGGAGTTTTGTTTTGTGGCCCAGCATGTGGTCTATCTTGAAGAATGTCTTATGTGCACTTGAGAAGAATGTGTATTCAGCTTTTTTGGGATGAAGTGTTCTATATATATCTATTAAGCCCCTTTCTTTCATTTCTTCCCTCAGATAAAGTATGACCTTACTAAGTTTGAGTCTGGTTGATCTATCCAGAGATGATAAAGTGGTGTTGAAATCTCCAGCTAGTATTGTGTTGTTATCGATATCTTCCTTCAAATTTGTGAGTATTTATTTTAAGTATTTTGCTGGTCCCTCATAAGGTGCATATATATTTAGGAGTGTGAGTTCTTCCTGATGTACCAATCTGAAATCAATGTGGTTGATACCATAATGGCCACCCCAGCTTTTTTGAGGGAGTTATTTGCCTGTAGAATTGTTTTCTAGCCTTTGACTTTAAGTTGTATTTGCTCTGACTATTTAGATGTGTTTCTTGCAGGCAGCAGAATGTTTAGTTCAATTTTCTGATCCATCCTGCCACTTTGTGTCTTTAAATTGGTGCATTTAACCCATTGACATTGAGAGATATTATTATTATGGGGTTTTGTCCATCTTTCTACCAAAGTTTGGTGTATTTGAGGGGCTTGTCTTAAAGTAGCCTGTTTAATTTTTCTTGTAATCATGACTTTGAGTCTATATGTTAGGGTGGAGCAGATCTCTGCCCACGGGAGGCTCGGAGGAACAGGCCGAGACAACTCTTTCTGCAACAGCAAGGGGATTTATTCAGACCAGCATGCTGGGGCTCTCACCCAGCTCTCACTCCTATGCAGAGGAGGGTTAGAGAGAGAGAAAGAGAGCCCCGTATACAGAGATCAGGCTCTTTTTATACACCTTAGTAAATAAGATTACTTTGATCATTATTCCCATTTTTCTCATTTTTCCAAGGCTACTTTGATCAACATCCTCATTTTTCGGGACCAAGGGGGGTCATCAGTGACATTCTGCTTTGCTAGAGTAAATTTTGCCATATTTGTCTGTGCCTTTCCTGGACATTACCAGGCGTCTGGGCAGTTTCATTTCCTGAAACAGGTCCTTGTTTTGTGTAGCTTAGATCATACTGCAAGGTATTGTTTTACAGAGAGTGATCAAGCAAGTTAGCAAGTTACAAAAAGCAATCAAGCAAGTTAGCAAAACATTTGCTGCTACATGGCCCAAACCATTCATATGAAGTTCCTGAGTTGTTGTTTGTGAAGATATATGTTGTTCCTTCGGATATGAATGAGAGTCTAGCTGGGTAAAGTATTCTTGGTGAGGTGTTTATTTCATTGCATTTTTTTCCACTATATTTCACCAGTGTCTTCAGGCCCTGAGGGTTTCATCAGATCAGTCTGCTGTAAATCTTAAGGATGCTCCTTTATAAGTAATTTCTTTCTTTGATCTTGCTGCTTTCAGAAATTTGTCTCTGTCTATGGTTTTCATCATTCTGATAAGGATGTGTCTTGGGGTATTTTTATTTGTATTTCTTTCAGCTGGTACTCTCTAGGCCTCCTGAATCTGCTTGCATGTACAAGCTCTGAGCACATCTCAGCAATGCTGGCTTTGACAGTTTCTTCTTTATCAGGGTTTTCTTCCTGTCCTTTTGGGACTCCAATGATTCTTATTTTATTCCTCTTGGCTTCATCCCAATTTTCTTTTGACCTCTGTTGGTTCATGGTGGGTCTCTTACATTTTCTGCTGTTGTCTGGAGAGTCTCTGCACTTCATCTCATCTTGGAGCTCACTGATTCTGTCCTCAGCAGCTGTTACTCTGTTGCTGAGGCCTTCCACTGAGGTTTTCAATTCACCTGTCAGGTTTTTCAGACTTGTCATTTCTGTTTGTAATTTTGTTTTTATCTTCCACATTTCTGCTCTCAAATCCTCTTGTATTTTATTGGCGGTGCGTTCCATTGTTTCTTTTAGCTCCCTATGTATCCTTAATAGTTCCCTTCTAAATTCCTTGTCAGAGAGGTTGTATAGCTCACTATTACTGGTTGGGTCATCTGGGTTGGCTTCTTTACTCACTAAGCCTGGTGGGTTTCTGTGTTGCTTTAGCATTATAACGTGTGCACTTTGGATTTTCATGCTCACAGTTTCTATTGTATTTTTGGTGTAATATTAATTGAGGTAGGGGCTAATGAATTATGAGCCTAATGTGTTTTTGATAATCAGACCTCCTAGTGAAAGTTCCACATAAGAGACTAATTTATGATTCTTACAAGGTTTGGAGAGGAAGAGTAATTCACAGTCCCTAACTGGAAGCCACTCCCACCAGGCCTCTGACCTGTAATTGGAGGTTTTACGTCCTTGTAGCTGGAACTTGGAATTGGGGCTGTCTCCTGTCTGACTCCTGCCAGTCCCATGAAGTTCTGGCCTTGAGCACCTCCCATGCTTGTGCACAGCCTTGGCTCTGGAAGCTACTCCTACCGGGCCTCTGACCTGTCTTCAGCCACTGATTAAACTGACTGAATTGGGAATGGACTCCACATTCCTTTTTTAAAAAATATTTTTAATTGAGTATCCGTGAGATAAACCATTACAAAGCTATTCATGATTGGATTTCAGTCATACAGTGATCGAACACCCATTCTTCCACTTGTGTACATTTCCCCCATCAGTTTCCCCCGGATTCTCCCCACCCCCTCCCAGCCCCCAGCCCCCAGCCCCCCTCTATGGCACACTTTCCTTCTCTCTCTCTCTCTCTCTCTCTCTCTCCTTTCTCTCTCTCACTTTTCTACAAAAGAAAATGCACAAAGCATTATGGTTTGCAATAGAAGATGTCGATTGAAGTCATCATGTTTGTTCAGGGCATTCAGTATTTTTATCGGATGTTAAGGCTAGAATGGCTTTTACACTGGGTGGCAGCTTTGGAGTGTGGACGCGATTTCCAAGGCTTCTGGAAGTACAGGGAGGCAGAGGGAAGGAGACCATTCTGCCCCTGAGAAAGCCTAGAGATTTCAGTCACAAAACTTACAAATTTGAATTTTCAGCAATTATATCTCTGTGAGTTCCATCCTGAGATGATGGAGTCAGGCCAGGCACATGGTGGTGTTTTAGGATTGCAGAAGCAAGTGGCTGCTGAGACTCTGCTTGGGCGGGCACCAGGCTAACCCGCCCCCCTCCGATTTATCCTGGTCTGTTCAGCCATGCGCGGGTCCAAGAGTAACTGTGGCCTTTGATCTCTTTCAAGATTTATTTATGGGTTTCTGAAGCAATGCTAATAAATTAGCTTGTATAGCTGAGATGGAGGTGAATTGCGGGTGTCACTCCCACACACCTAACTTTTGGTCATTTAATTTCTCAGGAAACTTGATCTCGAGTTATTGGGGTCTGGCCAGAGGCACAGCAGCAATTTTGGGGTATCAGGAAGTCTGAAGGCACCATCAGGCTGCTGATGCACTTGCTTCAGCACTGCATCACTGAGGTTGACCTGCTGGGGGCAGCGTACCCCCATTATATCATGTTTTAAAGTAGAGGAAAGAAAAGTCTCATATCTTCTTTGGCTACTTGAGGTTTTTTTTCAATTGACAAATTCCAAGCCCAGATGGTTTTGCTAACAGTTTGTTCAAAACCTTTAAAGAAAACTTACTTCCAATCCTTTCAAGGCTGGTCCAGATAGCTGAAAAAATAGGAATCACCCTAAACAGATTCTGTGAGGGCAAACATTACTCTGATACTTACAACAGAGACATCATTAAAAAAGAAAATTATAGACCTATATTCCTGATGTAAAACAAGTCTCACAGTGGAGACGTTATTGGTGCCCACTCAAGCAAATTGATGAGCAACGGGATTACAGTGATAACAATGGCATTCCTGATGAACATAGATAAAAAAATACACAGCAAAATATTAACAAGCCAAATTTCTCAATGCATTAACAGGATTATATACCATGACTGAGTAGGATTTACCCCAAGGATGTAAGAATGGTATACACAGGTCAATTAATGTAATACACTATATCAATATCACTGTCACTGTCATCCCATTGCTTATCGATTTGCTCGAGCAGGCACCAGTAACTTCTCCACTGTGAGACTTGTTACTGTTTTTGGCATATCGAATACGCCACGGGTAGCTTGCCAGGCTCTGCCATGGGGGCAAGATACTCTTGGTAGCTTGCTGGGCTCTTTGAGAGGGGTGAAGGAATTGAACCTGGGTCGGCCTCGTGTAAGGTGTTACCCGCTGGGCTATCACTCCAGTCCTTCCATATCAATATAAGAAAAGATAACATGTCAATAGATGCAGAGAAGGCACTTAATAAGACCCAATACCTATTTATTACAAAAAATACTTTTTTTTTTTTGGCTTTTTGGGTCACACTCGGCAATGTACAGGAGTTACTCCTGGCTCATACACTCAGGAATTAACTCCTAGCGGTGCTCAGGGGACCATATAGGATGCTGGGAATTGAACCCAGGTCGGCTGAGTGCAAGGCAAACACCCTACCTTCTGTGCTATCGCTCCAGCCCCTGTAAAAAATACTCTTAACACAATGGGAATAGAAAGAATTCTCCTAAATATAGTTAGTCATTAAACCCACAGCTTATAGTCTGTCTTAATTGTTAAATCTGAAAGCCTTCCCTCTACAATTAGGCACAAGGGGGGGTGCCCATTCTCTCCACTACTATTCAGCATAGTATTGGAAGTCCTTGCCACAGCAATAAAAAAGAAATATTAAGTGGATCCAGACTGAAAAATAAGTCAAAATATCACTATTGGTAGAGGGGACATATAGAACCCCCTAAAGACTATAAAAACAAAAAAACCCCAAACTCCTAGTAATGCACTTGTACTATGTGTATTACATTTTATAAAATTTACATTTTACAAAATTAAGACTCAGAAATCCCTGGTATTTCTATATGCAAACAGCGAAGTGTAAGTGGGAGAAATTAAAAACCCCCAACTCTCCTATTTACAAACAGTTGTGCCTTAAAAAATCAAGTACCTGTTAATCAGCTTCACAAAAGACTCCTAAAAAAGGAAACTGTAAGTCACTATTAAAATATATAAAAGAGGGGCTGGAGAGATAGCACAGCGGGTAGGGCGTTTGCCTTGCACTCGGCCGACCCGGGTTCAAATCCCAGCATCCCATATGGTCCCCTGAGCACGGCCAGGGGTAATTCCTGAGTGCAGAGCCAGGAGTAACCACTGTGCATCGCCAGGTGTGACCCAAAAAGCAAAAAAAAAATATATATATATATATATATAAAAGAAATCACAGAATTATTTACATATATTAAAAACAGTAAATTTTCCTCTTTGTTACTTCTACTTGCAGTCAGGCACCACAGAATTCAGATGCAGTCTCTTTACCAACCATGTGGACCCCGAGCTCACCTTGATTGGGCTCAACCCTGACTCCCTCAAATTAGGCTAAGTTGGCTGCTGTTCTTTTCGAACTTGATCTCTGACACCTATGCCAGGCCGCTGCTTTTCATGACCCCTGTAGACATGTTTCTCATCTTCTGGAATTTCCCCCCTCTCTTGCCCACGTAGATGTACCTTTCTGGATTCTCTTCTGTATGGAATTTTTCAGAGATGGTGATGCAAGTGCAGGCATGGAAGAAGAAAGACAAAATAAATCAATTCCTTTGTCATTGATGATTTATTTTTAGTTTAATTCTGCTGTGTTAAATCTTAATCTGATAATAATATCACTTGATCTGATAATATTTTGTACTACAGAAGAGCGATAGTTTTATAGTATTAATTTTTCTATGATTTCCTTTCTATTTGTCTTACTTGATTTAGCAATTCAAAATAGATTTTGAGGTGCTTTGAACTTGAAACAGCTGCGGGATACCGGGGCAGCCCCAGCCGGGGCCGGTGCTCGGCTCCGGCCGAGTTTCGGCCCGGGTGCCCATGCCTCTGCACAGCCAGTGGATGTGGAACGAGCGGGAACCAGAGACAGCTTTAGGATTTGGGGTTTCAGCAAGTGCTTGCACCCATGTATGGAGACTGTGAACTAAGCTTTTGCTACATGCTGTTCCAGGAAGGGAAATGATTCATTTTCCAACTTAAATCTCCGAGGACTTAATTACTATAATACAGAAATTGTAAACCGCGCGGCCGCTACTGCAGCCGCGCGACATTTTATCTCTTCATTCTCATCAGTGAAAACTTATTATCAAATATTTCCTTGTTAATAGAGCTGTATTCTTGGGGGATAAATTCCAACAAAAATAGTGAGTCTATTTTGAAACTCTAACAACAATAGTGAGTTGTGTGTTGAAATCTGGAATGTAATCATGGTAAAGAGAAAAGGAAGTGAAATTATCACTCACGCACGGGGTGGGGGTTAGGGGGTGAGGTGTGGGATGTATACTGTTTTTTTTTGTTTGTTTTTTGTTTGTTTGTTTTTATTGGTGGTGTAATATGGGCACTGGTGAAGGGATGGGTGTTTGAGCATTGTATAACTGAGATATAAGCCTGAGAACTTTGTAACTTTCCACTTGGTGACTCAATAAAATAAATTTAAAAAATAGATTTTGATACTCAAACAATGAAAATTGTGTTTCAGAGTCTATATAAAGTTTCTCTCTCCTACGTCCTTGAGGCTCTTTCTGATCTTTGGCTACATTCTCATTGCTTATAAGTGCTTCTGTTTTGTAATAATAATTCCCACAGCAATATAATTTGTTGTTTTTCTTTTCTTTTTTTAAAAAAATTTTATTAAATCACCATGAGATAGTTACAAGCTTTCATATTTGGGTTACAATCACACAATGATCAAACACCCATCCCTCCACCAGTGCACATTCCCCACCACCAATATCCCTGGTATACCCCCCTTTCCAACCCTCCCCCTGCCTCCATAGCAGACAATATTCCCCATACTCTCTCTCTACTTTTGGGCATTATGGCTTGCAACACAGACACTGAGAGGCCATCATGTTTGGTCCATTATCTACTTTTGACACACATCTCATTTTTTTTTGAAATCGAATGGATTTAGTTCTCAGAGTTAATACTTTTACTTAATTTCAGCATTTATTTCTTGGTTGGTCAGATATTATTAGCTAGTAGTTGTTTTTAATTTATATAAATAAAACTCCCTGAACTCTTGCATGCTTGAAAATATTTTCTATTTACCTTGGCTTGATAAAAAGGCTTAATTAAGAGCTGGGCCAGTTCTCACTTCCCCCCCTTTCCCACAAATTTTGTAGGGAATTCACTATTACATTCTGGTGCTAAAATCTGCAACCAGTCTGGTTTTCCTGTGCTCCACTCTCCCCGGTGCCCACTCTCCCCTTAATGGGAATGGTGTGTTGTTAGCTTTACCTGCAAATCCAAAGAATTCCTTGTCCTTGAAGATAAGAAACTTTAACTAGACTTTTTTTTTTTAAATTGCTTTTCAGTGAATCACCACGAGGCACACAATTATGAAGTTGCTCGTAATTGGATTTCAGTCATACAATGTTCTAACACCCAGCCCTTCACCAGTGTACATTTCCTACTATGTGTATTCCTTTACCTATTTTTAGCATTCAGTTCTTGTCCAGAGTGATCATACTAGACCAGTTCTTAGCAATGACTTTTTTCCTTCTGTGCACTGTAGCACTGTCGTTGATTTGCTCGAGCAGGCACCAGTAACGTCTCCATTGTGAGATTTCTTGTTACTGGTTTTGGCATATTGAATACAACACGGGTAGTTTGTCAGGCTCTGCCGTGTGGGCAGAATACTCTCGGTAGCTTGCCAGGCTCTCCGAGAGGGACAGAGGAATTGAACCCAGGTTGGCCACGTGCAAGGCGAAGACCTTACCTTCTCCAGTCCTTAACTCTATACAATGTTAAATTACAATAATTTTTCTTTTCTTTTCTTTTCTTTCTTTTTTTTTTTTTTTTTGCTTTTTGGGTCACACCCGGCGATGCACAGGGGTTACTCCTGGCTCTGCACTCAGAAATTACTCCTGGCGGTGCTCAGGGGACCATATGGGATGCTGGGATTTGAACCCGGGTTGGCCGCATGCAAGGCAAACGCCCTACCTGCTGTGCTATCGCTCCAGCCCCTACAACAATTTTTCTTTAGAAAAAGAACCCTTCTGTACTTATAAGGACCCAGGGCCCTGACCAGCCAGCACTAGTAAGTGGAGACTGCAGTGGAGGTCCAGCCATATTTCTCATTACCATACTAAAAATACACCCTGTGGCATTTCGTTTTTATAATTTGCTTGTTTGTCTTTGGACCACACCCAATGCTCAGGGCTTACTCCTGGCTCTGTGTTCAGGGCTCAGGGGACTATATGGGGTGCCAGGGATCCAACCCTGGTGGCCCCATGTAAGACAAACACCTTATCCTCTGTATTTTCACTTTGGCCTTTTGTTTTGATTTGTTTTTAATTTCTAATATTTTTAATTCAAAGATCTTTTCAATTTTAATTATTAATTGTATAAAGATACATACAGCTTAGAACTTGTTGCCTAAAACATTTTAAATTATACAGTTCAATATTACTAAATCTCTTCACATTATTGAGCAACCAATCTCCAATACTTAATCCTTTTGCAAAGCTGCAAAACTTGAATTTCATACTCTTTAAATATAAACTCCCTATTTCTTCCACCTAAGTGTCCTATTTTTAGGGAATACTGTCTTCAATTATGTTTTTCTTTTCTGGTACACTATTTTTTTATACATTTTTGTGCTTGTGTTTCCCTCATACAGTGTTTGTGAGCCCATCCCTCCATCAGTGTCCATTCTTCACCATCAATAAACCCAGTATCTCTCCCACCCAATACCATCCCCCCTACCCTACCCTGCCTCTGTGGCAGGGCATTCCATTTTGTCCTCTCTCTCCTTTTGGGTGTTGTGATTTGTGATAGGGGTATTGAGTGGCCATCGTGTTCAGTCTCTAGTCTACTTTCAGCACCTATCTTTTTTAAACTTTTTTTTTTTTTTAGTCATAAAAAGAAAGGAATCTGCCTTTTAATACAGCATGTTTGAAACTTAAGGGCATTATAAAAAGTAAACTAAGTCAGATAAAGAAAGAGAAAGACAAATAATGTATGTTCTCATTTACATGTGGAATTTTAAACAATCAACATTTGGGCTGCATGAGTGAATCTGTAACCAGTTATTCGACTCGGTGACTGAAAACTCCAGGTTCAATGGAACCGGGAACGGGTTCCTCAGTCCATGTCCCCCCATGTTTCCGGAAACTTGGCTGTCACACCCACAAGCCATCTCTGGCTAGCGCCAGATAATATCATCAAAGGCCATGATCTGGAGACCCGTTGTCCTTCTGTCTTGAAAGAGAGCATAACATGATACTGCCATAGGCATGCCACCAGACCCAGAGCCAGGCTATTTCATTCCAGGTACCCTTGAGGGGGGGTGAGTAAGGTCTCTCCCCACCCCAAGGGACCCAGCCCCCACAGCCGAAAACTTCGAGAACTCAACCTCTGCCATGCTCCCAGCTGCTTTCCACACCCTTGAGCTGGGCCTCACCCACGAGTAAACTTATTTCCTAGATATTTCATACCTCACACCACTCACACTCCAAGAGTAGAACACCACATTTGATGAGGTTTAAAGTAGAAGGTAACCAATCTTAGAAGGAAATATATATTTACAGATATTTATATGTATATATATTTATATAAGCACAGAGGGCTCAGCCCTTAACAATATACTAGCAATCTCTTATAGAAGGGTTTAATGGCCCCTAAGTGAAATACAACAATCTTCATGCACTCTCCTCTAAGGAAGGTTTTTTTGGGAGCAATTTCAGCAGTTTATTTATAACAAACAATACAAAATAAATTAATTCGGTTTTTCTTAGGGGCAGGGGTTGGGGTTCTGGATTGAAACATCCAAATATAGTGGTGGAAGGAGTAATGGTGGTGGGATTATTAATATTAAATGTAATCAAATGTGAACTACACTATAAAATTATAATGAAACTAAAATAAAAAAAACATCTGGGGTGGAGAGATAGTACAGTGGGTTATGTTCTTGCCTTTCATTTGGCTGATCCTGTTCTGTCTCTGGCACCATATATGCAAGGATTGATCCTAGAGCACAGAGCCAGGAGTAAGCTTTGAATACTGTGGGTTGTGGTCAAAGCAACAAACAGGAACAAAAACCCAAAAATACCATCCACACCTAACAAAATCATAGAAATGAAGTATATATGGTAGTTTCTAAGGGCTGGGAGGTAGAGGAAGTAGGTGATGGTGACCTTTCACTTTTAAGAGCATTAAGTTCTGGGTGTCACATGGTGACTATAGTTCACAGTCCTACATCATACATTGAATTTTTTGGAAGGGAGCAGAACTTGAGTATTCATACCACGCAGACATGCAATGGTGGCTATATAAAGTCAAAGATAGGTTAATTGATCTTATCATAATAGTCACTTAGCAATATATGTGTATCCAAACATCTTATAGTATATTTTAGATTTATAAACATTCTATGTTAGTTATTTTATAATAAAATTGTAGGAAAAATAGTGGTAGTTTGGAATTCCTGAGTCCATGTTCCTAATGTTCCATGTTCCATGAGAACATTGGGCAAAGCTTGTAGTCTATGAGAGAATTTATTTGGAATAAATGATGTACGAAAGTTTCTTAGACTGTCAGAATAAAGTAACATAAACCAAATGATATTAGACAAAAGAAATTCATTGAATAGCTTCATAGTTCTGGAAGCTTGAATGTCAAAATTAAGGTGTCAGCAGGACTATGGTCCCATTAAACATCTAGGGAGATAATTCTTCCCTTTCTCTTTCAAATTTTGGAATTTTCTGGCAATCCATGACATTCCCGGTCTGATATATTCATCACTTCAATTCCTGCCTCAGTTGTCTTCACATCATCTTCCCTTTGTGTGCCTCTGCACTAACTTTTCTCTTTTTATAAGAACAATGACTGTCTATGAGGCCCCCTTACTCATTTGAAGGGTACACAGTCTTGACTAGTGACATGTGCAATAAATCAGTTAACAAATGAGATCTCTTTGTAAAGTGTCAGGGATCAAGACTTCAGCATATCTTTTGAGGAGCACATCAACCCCAAAGAGGTACACATTCCACATGAACTCTTCTGTTTATCCATGTTGACTATAACCTGCAATGAAAGAATCTTTTCCTGATGTTCTCTCTTGTTTGCTTGGCTGTATTTTCAGCAGTGGAGGATGTATGATAGGGGGAGGAGGAATGACAAGGAAGGTACATTTATTCATTCATTTAAAACAGTATAAGTTGAGTGCCCTTCACTCTCAAGAATAGAGGGGTGAGAATAAGATGTGAGAAAAATCAGGTGTGAGAAGTATAAAGACAAATCTAGAATGAATGACTCTGTGATATTAGGAGCTGATTTCCACTTGCCTGACTTGGGAGATGGTTAGCAGATCGTCTATTTCTCAAAAATGTGCAAAGTGTAGTCTGGGAACATGGTAGAATGAAATAAAAAATGCTCGATAATCACATGCATAATTGTAGCAATTAATTTTCTTTAATGTCAAGTGTCAGTTGTCACTGCAATGACTCGCTCTTTCAGTGATTTGATGTAAGTAGCCATCACTATTTACTTGTCCAGTGTAGAAAGTATTAATGGAAAGCCGGGGGAGATGTTTTTAATAAGGATACCAACAAAGCCACTAATTAGTAATGGCTCAGACTTTGAGCATTTTCAGAATAATAAATTTTGCTTCTTTTGAGATTGATTTAATTTTTGAAAGCAAGCAAATGTTAGTAGGAGCCTTATGTGAAGAAGAGAACGTAAGATGGAAACTGGGTCATCACCTGGCACAGAAAAGGCTCAACATGTATGTGACTGTGGCTCAGTATGAATAAAAGTCTTGGAAGAATCTGTGTCCTCAAGGTGGTCTGTGACTGACCCAGGACCTGGCCAGGCCAGCCCATACTTTGAGACTTTTCTCCCCCTCTTCATAAGGGCCCATCCCGTAGACACTAAGCCCATGGCAGATGGAGACATTCTCTTTAATTGCTCTGGAGTGCAAGCATGCAGGGGTTTAGGTTCAGAGACCCTACTGTTTTTCATAACCAAGTTTTAGAACTTGAAGGTGGACTTCAAAAGTTTTAGAAAGTCAGATCCACCTAGAAAAAAAGTAGAAAAGAGAGTGAGTTGTGAAATATTGAGGCGCCAGCCTCACCTACTTTTATTTTCTATCTTACTTGACTCGTTGTCTCCTTTCCAACCTCACCGCCCCTTGGGGAGCTTATACAGAAATCAGAGGTATGAGACTAGATTCACTTGAGGCTGATGGACTTGCCTGCTTTCATGGTGGCAAGAGAAAAAGAGAAGAGCATCCGCTGCTTCCTGTGAAAGGGCTAGAGCCCAGGTGGAATCTGGTACGAGACCACCATAGAGATTTGATGATGGCAAGAAATGGAGACATTTGAAAGCATAAAAGGCAGTTCGTGATCTCTGTGAAGGGTGGTGACATTGGAGAATTGTTTCACCCACTGCCCACTCATGAGTGGTGGGTGGTCAGTGTTCTCGCTCACACAGGCTTCACTGAGGCGTTTTTTACTCACCTTTTATGAACTTTTTCCCACTATCGAATCCGTCTGTCATTCTTTTTTTGGTGTCTTTTATGAATTCTTTTGGTATGAGTAAACCCTGGTCTATTAGCATTTCTATTTGGGGGAGCAAAAGAATCACATTAGTAAAAAAGACATAATTTTAAAGAGAACTCCACTCTCCTTTCCAATGTACAAACTCTTTTTTTGGGGGGGGGGTTGTTAGTTTTTTGGCACACCCTGTGATGTTTAGACCTTACTCATCTCTCTGTGGTCACATCTCACTTCTGTCAGTGCTCAGGGGACCATAGGGTAGTGTGGGGGATTGAAGTATGACCACCTGGGTGCAAGGCAAGTGCTTTGATCCCTGTACTATCTCTCCAGCCACCTGCCTCTCCCACATACAAATTCTTGAAGTTGCGTTGAGAAGTTTTATGAAGGAACAGGTTCTTTCTTGGAGGATTTTGGGCCACAGCAGAGAAACTTGGTAGAGAGCAGGCAGTAAGGTCACTATTGTAGAATCTATGGGCTCAGGGAATATGCTTAATTGAGCTTTTGTTTTGTGGTGATCGTCTGCTTCTCCCTATGCTTGCTGTTATGAATGATGACATCCAGGTAGGCCTGATGTCAGAGACTTTTCTAGGCTGTTTCCTGAGTAAGGAAGAAACTTACTTAGTGGGTTCATTCCTTGTATTTCAGGTATGTTCTTGATCATGTCCTGTGCTGCTGCTAAGCCGTCTGCCATTTTTGGCATTGTTATTTCCATCGGAGGAACGTTTTCTGGCATTTTGATTGCTTCCATATTAGCTAGAAACACAAAAATTTGCTAATTTTAGAAAGTCAAAAATTACTTGCCTCTTTTCAAGGTGTGTCACATCTCATGTATGTTACAATGATGAGGCCCAGTGGAGAGATTTGAAATGACATTAAGTCTGTGCTTTTTGGCATTGTCAATTGGGCTGGAGGAAATTCTGCTGGAAATTTGATCCCTGTATCAAGTTTAGCTGTGAAAATAACAATTTTGTTAACTTTAGAGAGTGGGAGTGAAATACTTGTTTTTCCCACCCTTTGGAATGGGTGTTGGACCCCAGGTTACATCATATATGCAGAATAGAAAAGTGATGTATAATAAAGATTGTTCTCTTAAGGAAGATAGGATTTCTATAAACTTTGAGACTCTTATAAAAAAAAGACATTTCTTCTTCCAAAGTTTATATGTTGAAGATTTAAATACTAATTGGATCTTTTCAGATGTTAGGAATTTGGGGAGTTGTTACATTGTGTGAGGGTGATAAGGCAGTTGCGGGTACTGGAGACTTGTTCCCACTGGTTATTTCAGTCTCTGTAGGATTCAGTCAGGGTGAGAGTTTCTAGTTTTTTTTTTTTTTCTTTTTGGGTCACACCTGGCGATGCTCAGGGGTTACTCCTGACTCTGCACTCAGGAATCACCCCTGGCAGTGCTCAGAGGACCATATGGGATGCTGGGAATCGAACCTGGGTCGGCTGCATGCAAGGCAAACGCCCTACCCGCTGTGCTATCGCTCCAGCCCCAGAGTTTCTAGTCTTTTATAAGCTATTTATCCTGTACAAAGAACTTAACCTGTCAACTTTGTCCTCAAGCACAAACACTTGAAACCGACTCTGTTTTTTCCATTTAAACAATCATGGAAGTTCATTGAAGTCGGAACTTGGTTTTCCCTTAGAGAGTGGATGTAATTAATGGGAGAATAATGCAGGGAAGCAGATAATTCTCTGTAACTTGAGGATTTTTTTTAAATAAATTTATTTATTTTTAATTAATGAATCACCATGAGGGTACAGTTATGGATTTATACACATCTGTGCTTATGCTTCCCCCATACAAAGTTTGGGAACCCATCCCTTCACCAGTGCCCATATTCCACCACCAGTAAACTCAGCATCCCTCCCATTCTCCCCAATCCCATCTCCCCCCCACCCCACCCTGTCACTGTGGCAGGGCATTCCCTTCTGTTCTCTCCCTCTAATTAGCTATTGTGGTTTGCAATAAAGGTGTTGAGTGGCCACTGTGCTCAGTCTCTAGCCCTCATTCAGCCCGCAACTCCCTTCTCCCACATGGCCTTCGACTACATTATAGTTGGTGATCCCTTCTCTGAGTTGCCCTTTCCCCAGAATGTGAGGCCAGCCTCCTAGCCATGGAGTCAACCTCCTGGTAGTTGTTTCTACAATTCTTGGGTGTTAGTCTCCCACTCTGTTATTCTATATGTCATAGATGAGTGCAATCTTTCTATGTCTGTCTCTTTCTGACTCATTTCACTTAGCATGAAACTTTTCATGCCCATCCACTTAAATAAAAAATTTGTGACCTCCTTTTTTCTAACAGCTGCATAGTATTCCATTATATATGTAACTTGAGGATTTTTTAATACTCTGAGATGGTTTTTGAAGACCTCTTTGAGCTTTTGTCTTGAGGTGAACGAAAGTCTCCTTATTCTGATGCTTGCCTTTGTATGTGTGGGCATGACATATGCCTGGTACCAGAGACTTCCCTGTGCTGTTTATGATCTAGATTAAAAACTTACGTGTTGGGAGATTCTTGAATAGGTCCTGTACAGCCGCTACAGGGTCTGCCATTTTTGGCATTGTTATTTCCATCGGAGGAAGGTTTTCTGGCATTTTGATTGCTTCCATTTTAGCTAGAAACACAAAAATTTGCTAATTTTAGAAAGTCAAAAATTACTTGCCTCTTTTCAAGGTGTGTCACATCTCATGTATGTTACAATGATGAGGCCCAGTGGAGAGATTTGAAATGACATTAAGTCTGTGCTTTTTGGCATTGTCAATTGGGCTGGAGGAAATTCTGCTGGAAATTTGATCCCTGTATCAAGTTTAGCTGTGAAAATAACAGTTTTGTTAACTTTAGAGAGTGAGAGTGAAATACTTGTTTTTCCCACCCTTTGGAATGGGTGTTGGACCCCAGGTTACATCATATATGCAGAATAGAAAAGTGATGTATAATAAAGATTGTTCTCTTAAGGAAGATAGGATTTCTATAAACTTTGAGACTCTTATAAAAAAAAAGACATTTCTTCTTCCAAAGTTTATATGTTGAAGATTTAAATACTAATTGGATCTTTTCAGATGTTAGGAATTTGGGGAGTTGTTACATTGTGTGAGGGTGATAAGGCAGTTGCGGGTACTGGAGACTTGTTCCCACTGGTTATTTCAGTCTCTGTAGGATTCAGTCAGGGTGAGAGTTTCTAGTCTTTTATAAGCTATTTATCCTGTACAAAGAACTTATCCTGTCAACTTTGTCCTCAATCACAAACACTTGAAACCGACTCTGTTTTTTCCATTTAAACAATCATGGAAGTTCATTGAAGTCGGAACTTGGTTTTCCCTTAGAGAGTGGATGTAATTAATGGGAGAATAATGCAGGGAAGCAGATAATTCTCTGTAACTTGAGGATTTTTTAATACTCTGAGATGGTTTTTGAAGACCTCTTTGAGCTTTTGTCTTGAGGTGAACGAAAGTCTCCTTATTCTGATGCTTGCCTTTGTATGTGTGGGCATGACATATGCCTGGTACCAGAGACTTCCCTGTGCTGTTTATGATCTAGATTAAAAACTTACGTGTTGGGAGATTCTTGAATAGGTCCTGTACAGCCGCTACAGGGTCTGCCATTTTTGGCATTGTTATTTCCATCGAAGGAAGGTTTTCTGGCATTTTGATTGCTTCCATTTTAGCTAGAAACACAAAAATTTGCTAATTTTAGAAAGTCAAAAATTACTTGCCTCTTTTCTTTTTTTTTTTTTTGGGTCACACCCAGCGATGCTCAGGGGTTACTCCTGGCTTTGCACTCAGGAATTGCTCCTGGCAGTGCTTGGGGGACCATATGGGATGCCGGGGATCGAACCCAGGTCTGCCGCGTGCAAGGCAAGCGCCCTACCCGCTGTGCTATCGCTCCGACCCCAACTTGCCTCTTTTCAAGGTGTGTCACAATCTCATGTATGTTACAATGATGAGGCCCAGTGGAGAGATTTGAAATGACATTAAGTCTGTTCTAAGAGAGCTTGAATTTCTGTAAACTATGTGCCAGTGATAGACCACCCCAAAATTTGAATATGAAATCCTAACCCTTCTGGGGTGGTTCCAGAAAGTAGAAATTTGGGTGCTGTTAATGTGTGTGAGGGTGGTTTTTCAGGCATAGGCTTAGCCCTCTATAAAAATACCACTTGAGAACTCTCTTCTCTTCCCCTATGTACACTGTAGCACTGTCGTCCCTTTGTTCACTGACTTGCTCAAGCGGGCACCAGTAACATCTCCATTGTAAGACTTGTTGTTACTGGTTTTGGCATATTGAATACACCACAGGGAGCTTGCCAGGCTCTGCCTTGTGGTTGGGATACTCTCGGTAGCTTTCCATGCTCTCCGAGAGGGACGGAGGAATCAAACCCGGGTCGGCAGCAAGCAAGGCAAGGCAAGTGATAGGCCCTACCCACTGTCCTATCACTCCAGCCCTATGTGAGGATCTATAAATGGCAACCCAAAGGGCCTCACTGTAACCCAAATGCAGATTCCTTCATAGTCATCCAGATTCCAGAACTATGAGTAATAAATTTCTGATGTTTAAACCTCCCAGTCTATGATAGTTATGACCTAGCATCCTATAGACAAAGACAACATCTTTGAGAAGGTGAGCAAAATTGAGTACATCTATTGGGCTAATGTTGGGTGGATTTGGAAAGAAGTAAAGGAGACTTAAGGAGCACATTAGAACTATGTCTTAATGTTAGGGTTGTGAAGGAGGGAATATTTTACCAATCCTTCCTTGGAGACAAGTAGTGATCCATAAGTTTTCTGGGAGTCATGGGATGGGTGTGTGGAAGGCATACAAGTTCAATTAGCTGATGTGTGTGGTACATAACAAAATGTTGTGGAACATAGTGTGGAAAATAAAGATGTGAGTGCAAATAGTGGGATCACAGCTTGGGGCTTGAGAGGTGATTGCAGCTGAAGGAATTGATACTTTGTGGTCTTTCGATTGACCCCATCTATTTCTATACTTTACTCATTACAAAACTTGCTCATTCTTCCCATTCATGTTGCCTGACCGGGTTATCCTGTCTTGTTCCTCGCCTTGTTCCAACCGAATCCATGTTCCTGTCAATATCCCCAATGTAGAACTCTAAACCTTTCTGTCATAATTATTCTTCCTTCCTCCCATTCCCAGTGTTAACTTCTCACTTTTGGTGCTTGGAGAGGAGAAAGAGGACTTACGGAACAAAGATTGCAGAGTGTTTACGGCATTTGTCACACCAGTGGAGGCATCTTCTGCAAAAGAAGAAAGTGATGGCTGAGGACTGAACCTGACTTATTTGGGCTACCGTCTTCATCATTCCTCCTCTGCTGTCAGGAAAGTACCTGGACTTTTGATAATTTCTCTTCTGCCACCAGGTCATTCTTTCAGATGTTTAACTTAAATTCCTTTGAAGCAGGTTCTTCTCCTATGTCTTTGAAACTACCCTCTTTCTGACTGTCCTCTGGTGCCTGAGGACCTGAGGGGCCTGGGAGTCCACTTTCTGAGGGCCTCAGAGGGCTCCAGTTCTGTGGTGAAGCAGGACAATGCATCCACTATGGGAAAATCCCTGTAATTTCTGGGGTTTCTCTCCCCAAACTTCCTACCCTCTCCTTTTATTTGGAGCACAACCTTTATGCAAAGCTCAGACCATCTTGAATGTTTATTTGATAAGGAAAGCAGACATGACCCTGTCCTGAGAGAGGTTGCGATTTTCTCACTGAATCTTAGAAGTGTCTGTGTGATGTGTTAGAAGGGAAGGCAGAACATTTTGCCAAATGAAAAGAGGATCTAATTTATTTTACATGCTCACTGAAGACTCTTGGGAAGGATTGATATTTAGACTGATATTTTACAGATGAGAAAGCTTGAGCTGACAACCTTCACTGAGCCTGGGGAGAGGGCAAGGTGAAGAAAAATATTCTAGACTAAGGGGACTCTAAGAAGAAAGGTTCTAATGTTGGTCTACAGGTAGGTCGTCCTGGCCTGATCAGTGCTTTTGTGAAATTGGAAAAGGCATGATGGGAGATACAACTTGAGGCATGGCTCTGTCTTTTATGACCTTGGCATATTTCTGCCTCCTTCCCTCTGGCTTTCTTTATGGACCTGTGTACAGGGAAAAAACTGCTCAGAAGTCTAGTATGGTTAGAAAGTAGGTAAATAATGGTGTGTGAAAATATAGGCAGGTAGAAAATGAATGACTAGGGTTTATTTTCTTCTCAACAAGGTGTAAAATTGCTGCATGTGCAGAACGAGGTGCCAGAGTCACCTGTAGAAGCATGGTAGCCAGAGAGGTAGAGAAGAGAGGTGGAGAAGTGCTCAGTGGTAGAGAAATGTAAGGACAGGAGCTCAAGCTCCTTGGGAAGGTCTCTGTTGGGGTGCAGGGGGAAGGTCAAACTCAGAGGTGCTGAAAATACTCACAGAACTGCCAGGACAAGAAGAGCTGTGAATATCAGACCCTGGGTGAAGAGTGGGCAGAGCCTTCAATATTCTCAGATTCAGATGTTGAGGTTGCTGAGCTCTTTGGCTCCTTTTGTCTTTTGTTTTCATTTTTGGGCCATAAATGGCGTTGTTAGGGATTATTGCAGCTTTTGTGCTCAGGAGTGATCCTTGTTGCACTTGGGAGATAATAAGTAATTCCAGGGATAGAATTCAGGTCATTTGAGTGCAAGGCAAGTTCCTGATCATCTTTACTACCTCTCTGAACATGGTGGGGCTCTTTTAAGGATATCATGGACCATTGAGAATGATGCCTGTAGGGCTGTAACTTTATCTTACCCTTTCTTACTTAGATGTTACTTGCCAAGCCAATAAGAGTGCATTGGAGCTGGCTGATACTGGGTAGATTTATGTAGGAGGTCGTTTCCATAAAACATCCAATCATACCTTGCATCTCTCTTTCTTTTCCACCCAACCTTCTACATCTCTGCAATATCAAGGATGGGAGGCATAACAAAGTTTGTAGGGAGGCTGAAATGTGTCTGTGAATATCGGTAGGAGAATTTTTGATCTGGCATATCTCCAAGGGGCTTGAGTGGCTCTTATCCATTCTTACCCACTGATACCTCACTCTCCCTAAGACTCAATTAAATATGACAGTATCACCTCTTTATAAATTACTGAATTCTTCTGAAGAACAATCCTCTCAGAGACACCCCACCTCAGGCTTAGATATATGTATTCTACTTCTATAGGATGATCTACTATTTCAAGAATGATGGAAGTTCATTGAAATTGGAACTTGGTTCTCCCTTCAAGAGGGGAGATAATTAATACGAGAATAACAGAGCAAAGCAGATGATTCTCTTTGATTTAGAATTTTTTTTTGTATTGTGAGTTGGAATTCTAGAGACCTTTTCAGGCTTTTGTCTTGAGGCAATTCTGCTTATCTTACACTTGCCTATGTGGAGGCACCAGACAGACTTGGTGATGGAGACTTCTCTATATTCTCTCCTTTTAAAATTTTATTCGAAGCACCATGATTTAAAGTACTATTAATGATAAAGTTTCATGAATCCACAATTTCAACACCACACCCTTCACCAGAGAGTTTGGTTCCTTCCTGATCATTCAAGTTGCTCTTGAATTGGTATGCCAAAATCTTCAAACCAGTTTCAGGTTCTGTTGTCTTTGACCATTTATTATTCCCAAACTCAATTCTTTATAACTCTGGGTTATTTTCCAATATAGAAGGAAACTTACTTATTGGATTCATTTCTGGCATCCCCGAAAACATCTTGATTAGGTCTTTTGTTGCTGTCACCGGGTCTTTGAGTTTTGGCATTTCCATTTTGACTGAAGGAGGACTTTCTGGAAATTTGAAGATTTAAATTTAGCTATAAACATACCAATTTGTTAATTTTAGAAAGTAAACATCCCTTCCCTCCATCTCTTTTGAATAGGTATTAGGACTTTACGTTATGTCCTATGTGCTGAATTCCAAGGTAGAGAAGTGATGTAATTATAAATTCTTTCTGTGGGAGCGAGAATTTCTGTAAACTATGAAGCTGTTATAGACCAAGTGTTTGTTTCATATCCCAAAGTTTATATGTAAAACCTAAGACCAAAGGATGGTATCAGACGGCAGGAATTGGGGGACTTATAATGTATGAGGGTGGGATTCTCAGACATGAGATTAGCACTGTAGCACTGTCATCCCGTTGTTCATCGATTTGCTCGAGCGGACACCAGTAATGTCTCCATTGTGAGACTTGTTGTTACTGTTTTTGGCATATTGAATATGCCACAGGGAGCTTGCCAGGCTCTGCCGTGTGGGTGGGATACTTTCGGTAGCTTGCCAGGCTCTCCGAGAGGGACGGAGGAATTGAACCCAGGTCAGCCGCAAACACCCTACCCGCTGTGCTATTGCTCCAGTCACAACATGAGATTAGATCTCACAAAAGAGCTTTTGAGAACTCTCTGCTGTGTAAATATTTGCAGTCTGCAGCCAAGAAGGTTCTCACCAAAACCCAACCATACTGAATCCTTTATCTTAGCTATCCAGACACCAGAACTATGATAAATAAATTACTGTTATTTAAACCACCATAGACTTAGATATTTAGGACTAACATACACAACGGACTAACACAGTATCTCTGAGAAGATGGGTGGAATTGAGCATTTGTAATGGGCAGGTTGAGTGGATTTGGACTGAGGTAAGGGAGAGTTAGGGAACCCATTATAATGGTGTCTAAAGTCAAGTGAAAATATTCTAAAAAGGCTTCTTTGAAAAAAATTTTTTTAGCAAGGATTCAGGGAAGGCATGGGGTGGGTGTGTGGTATGAAAACAAGTTCAATTTAGCTGCTATGTATCATACATTAAGAACATCATGGAAAATAGGCTTGGAAATGAAGGTGTAAGCTGATTCGTGGGGACCATTTTAGGGGTTTAGAAGGTGTTTGTGGATGAAGATGAAAATACCCTGTGAGATAGTTGTACTATCAATTGATATCATCTTTTTTCTTCTCTTTACTTATAAAAAACCCTTTTCATTCTTCCCCTTGACCTTGTCAGCCTGGTTTAAGATTAGTGCAGTCCCAAACTGTCACTGTTTCTCCAATATCCCCACCTGTAAGACTCTAAACCCTTCTCCCAGAATTCTTCTTCCTGACTCCATAACATACTCTGTAAACCCCCACCCACCCACCCACCCACCCACCTCCCCCCTTTCAGGTTGTGAATAGAAGACTTACGAAACAAAGATCCTAAGTTTTTCATGCCATTTGCGAAACCAAAGGGGTCATTTTCTGCAAAAGAAGAAAGTGATGACATTGAGGACTGAACTGATTCCATTGGGCCACCAATGGTTGGTGGGTAATGTCTCTTTTGCCTCCAGGGAATTCTTTCAGATGTTTAAATTCTATTCTTCTGAAGGGTTTTGAAATTGATTTTTCTTGAGACATAAATGATTTCTCTGAAAAAGTTTTCTCTACCTGACTATTCCCTGGACTGTAAGGATCCTAGATTCCCATTGGAAATCTGGTCACTGTCTGAGGGTCACTGGGGTACGGGCACCATGGGGCCTTGTCCTAGCGATTTCTGGTGTTCTCCCCACCCTAAATTCCCTCTTCCTTTCAATTCAACTTTTATGCAAAGCTCAGGTATTGTTGAAATTTTTTTTTTTATGAGGAAGATAAATTTGACCCTGCCCTGACACAACTAACATTTTATTATTGAATCATAGAATTGCGTGATGTGCTAGAAAAGAAGGAACAGTAGGATGCCAAGTGACAAAGAGGATGTAATCCCTCTGCTTGTTCGTAGAATATTCTTTAGAAAAATCAATATCTAAGCTGAGATTTGACAGATGAGATAGCATGAGCTGGTGACCTTCAGAGGGGACTGGACAAGGGAACAATGTGAGGAAAAAGTATTCTAGATTGAGGGGGGACTGGAAAGAAAGTCCCCAAGATTAGAGGAAAGGCGGGCTGTTTAGGTCTGACCATTGCTTTTGTGAAATTGGAAAAGGCATTTCTGAGAGATGCAGTTTGGGGCATGGACTACTGTGTGGGCCGAGGGTGATGTTTCTAGCCCCATCATCAACCTGTGTGAAGGATGGTGTGGCTGGGATAGTGCCTAAAGGATAGAGTTTGAGAAGATGTGCAGGTAGAGTAGTGATGACCAGGGATTTATTTTCTCCCCAACAAGGGATAAAGAACTAGCCCAGGAGTCACATGTAGAAGCAGGGGCACCAGAGAAGTGCTGGGAGGCAGAAAGGACTAAGAACAGGAATGGAAGCTGATGTGACAAAGGCTTTGAACGAAGCCAGGGAAGAGCATACTCACGGGCACTGGCCAGGGACCCAATCACAGCTGTCAGGTAGAGGAGAGCTGTGAATCTCATATTGTTGGAGGGAAGTGTGAGTTGAGCCTCAGAATCCTCAGTGTCCAGACACTGAGCTTGCTGGACTTTTTAAGGATAACAAGAGCCAATGAGAGTCAAGCTTCGAGGGGTGTGACTTCATCCTTCAACACTATGTTACTTCCTTCTCATTTGGTACCTGCCAAGTTACAAGGGGTGAATTGACACTGGCTGATGTTTTGCATTATCTTGCAGGAGGTCCTTCCCTAAAGCTTTCAACCATAAACTTCTTCCCTTTCTTTACCACCCCAACTGCCTTCTCAGTTCTTATCTCTGGAATCTCTAGGATGGGAAGCAGAACAAATTTTGTTGGTGAAATTAGAATGTGTCTGTGAAGTACGGTGGGATAAATCTTGGTCTGGATATCTCTCCATTAGGGAGTAGGGCTTAGGAGGTCTTGTACCCACAGGTTATTTCAATATCCTTAGGACTCATCAGATTCAATGGCTTCACTTATGTTATTGAACCCCCCATAGGCTCCTATCAATCTTTGTCTTCTGGCTCAATCAGTTGCAACCCTGTAAAGGTCTCCTGCTTGCATAATGATGAAAATTCATTGAAGTTAGACCTTGATTCTTCCTTCAAGCAGGGAATGGTAGAACAACACAAAGAATCAGATGATTCTCTGTGGCCTTGTATTTATTTATTTATTTTACTTATCTGACTTTTTTTTTTTTTTGACTAGGGCTGGAGCGATAGCACAGTGGGTAGGGAGTTTGCTTTGCATGTGGCCGACCTGGGTTCGATTCCTCTGTCCCTCTCGGAAAGCCCAATAGCTACTGAGACTATTTTGCCCTCACCGGAGAGTCTGGCAAGCTACCCATGGCATATTCAATATGCCAAAAACAGTAACAAGTCTTACAACGGAGACATTACTGGTGCCCGCTCAAACAAATTGATGAGCAATGGGATGACAGTGACAGACAGTGACAGTGACTTATCTGACTTGAGAGTCAATATGCCTTCACTTTTTTTTTTAAGTCTATGCCTTTGGAATATACACAGAACAATATAATCTCATGTATTAAAATATTTTGGAGAGGCCAGAGAGATAATACAGTTGGTACAGCACTTGCCTTTGCACATGGTTGATTCAGGTTTGATGTCTGTCACCACATTTGGTCCCTGGAGTAATGTCAGGAGTGATCCTTGAGCACAGAGGGTGTGACACAAAGACCAAAAAATTGTGTTTTTATTTTCATTTAAAAATGTAGACTTCTATATATAAAATACTTGGGGTAATTAGGGGAAGTTCCATATGAGAATGAAGTTTCTAGATAATAAACCTCTGTGATGATGTGAGGGATTCTTACACATTGCAGATGTCTCATTTATCTGGTTGGTTTATTTCAGCATGATGCTAAATGCATAGTAAAGGGACTCATGAGCAGTAGGAGGAAGTTGATGGGCTGAACTAAGTAACAGAGAACTCTGGATACCTATTCGTGAGTGTCCATTTTCTTAGTGCCTCTCACCAGATTCTCGGTATGACTGTCTGGATCTTCAGGGTGATAAACACTTTTATGTGATGGCAGTTCTGAAGATAGATGTGGAGAACATTAGTGTTACTGTCAGTGACATAAAGCTGCTGTTTTGAGGAATATCCTCAAGAGATAGGATTCAGGAAAAGAATATTAAATGGATGGACATTAGAGACATGAAGAGCGAGATTGTTGAGTGATATCATTCAGCTTTAGCCTCCAGATGAGATGACTATCCCTTTCCAGCCTCCAGATGAGATGAATATCACTTTCCAGCAGCTAATCTGTTCCACACATACAGTGTTGGCAGTGAGTCAATGTAAGATCTCCCTGTTAACTCTCTGTGAGGTTTGATATTTGAAATAATTTTTATATCTAATATAGTCTAGCAGTTAAATAAGAAGGACACATTCAATTAATGTAGGGAACAAGATTTGGCAATCCATTGCAATTCCAAGATGGAAATCTGGAATGTCGTTTTGGTCATACCTGGAGAGTGGAGAAATGAAGAACGAGGAGAGAGTTCTCACTGCAGTAATGCCTTCGGGTGTCTATGGGTGAGTTGTGCCTGCGTGTGTTATTGTAGAAGAATCTCTGACAAGACAATCTCCAAGAGCACATCCAAAAAGCAACAAAAGCAAAGCATGATATTTGTACAAGTTTTTTTCCATAAGGAAATTAGGCTTTTTAAACATTGACATTTTAAGCAGACCTGTCCCAGAGCAGAGTATTTCAAAATGTCAGTGCTTACTCATCTGTGGAATATAGAATAATAGACTATAAGACTAACGCCCAAGAATAGTAGAAATAAGTACCAGGAGATTGTTTCCATGGCTTGGAGGCTGGTCTCTCATTCTGGGTAACTCAGGGAAGGGACCACCAAGTAAAATGTGGTTGGAGGTCATGTGGGGGAAGGGTGATGCGGGCCGAATACAGACTAGAGACTGAACACAATGGCCACTCAACACCTTTATTGCAAACCACAACACCTAATCAGAGAGAGAGAACAAAGGGGAATTCCCTGCCATAGTGGCAGTGTGGGGTGGGGGGAGACAGGACTGGGGAGGGGGGGAGGGATGTTGGGTTTACTGGTGGTGGAGAATGGGCACTGGTGAAGGGATGGGTTATCGAACTTTGTATGGTGGAAACATGAGCACAAAGATGTATGGATCTGTAACTGTACCCTCACGATGACTCTCTAATTAAAAATAAACTAATAAAAAAAATAAAAAAACAAAACAAAACAAAATGTCAGTGCTTAGCTTTATTCCCTGCCTCAACTTTTCTTGTCTCAGAAATTAAAGAGACAGGCCTTGACTAAACTAGGGTGAAGTGTAAAATGGACACATTTGTTATATTAAAAAATTCTGTCATTTTATATCAGGACCCAGCTTCAATAAACCTTAAACTATAGAGCCATGGCATTAATCATAGATATACAAATATCATCTGATATTTATATATATAAATATATAACTTAAATATATTTATATATGTATTTATACATTTATTTATAATTATATAATTAGAACTATACTATATAAAATCTATCTATATTATATATAAATATATATAATTATATAATTATATCAGATGTGCGACATCTGATAGCCTAGTTCTCCCTTTTGGAGAACCTGACAAGCTACCGAGAATTAA
This sequence comes from Sorex araneus, assembly GCF_027595985.1. NCBI lineage: Eukaryota > Metazoa > Chordata > Mammalia > Eulipotyphla > Soricidae > Sorex > Sorex araneus. The sequence continues at coordinate 222,565,580 of NC_073303.1, read as the reverse complement.
TTGCCTGGACAGGAGTGCCTGGAAAGCTCCCAGTGGCGTATTCATATCCTAAATACAGTAACAGATATATACATACCTCGCAGAGAGCCCGGCAAGCTACTGAGAGTATCCTGCCTGTACGGGCAGAACCTGGCAAGCTACCTGTGGCGTATTTGATATGCCAAAAACAGTAATGTTAGGTCTCATTCCTCTGACCCTGAAAGAGCCTCCAATTGTTGGGAAAGACAAGTAAGTAAAGGCTGCTAAAATCTCAGGTCTGAGAGGAATAGAGATGTTACTGGTGCCTGTTTGAGTAAATCGACGAAAAACAGGATGACAGTGATACAGTGATACAGATCATATATATATATATATATATATATATATAAACCAGATGTTAGCTGGAGAGATGGTACAGTGGTTAGGGTGCTTGCTTTGCACATGGCTGACCTGGCATTCCATATGGTCCCCTAAGAATTGCCAGGAGTAATTCCCAAGTGCAAAGCCAGATGTAACCCCTGATCATTGCTATGTGTGACTACCAAAAACCAAAAACAAACAAAAAAAAAAAAGAGAAAAAAGAATCAGATGTGCTCTACGAATTAGAAGATGAACTCTCCTCTCTGGTGTCTTGTTCTTTTGACCCCATGAGACAGTCAGTTTACTAATTTGTCTTTCCTTGTTCCTGATTATTTTTCTATGTCCATTCTACTTCCATCCCCTTTCTGCTTCAGATATGTTCTCTTCTCATCTATGCTCTGATTTGGAGGGTAAGTTCTGTGGGAGGCATCACCTTTGTCATCCCACTTCTACTTGAGTTTGGTCAATAGGAGACACTCATCATAAGTGAGAAGACAGAAAGAAATAGCTCAAGGCACCTTTTTCTCCTATTCCTCTTTAGTTTGGTACATATGATAGGAAGACTTCAAGTTGACTTTCAATGGTGCCTACTTCCAGGATTTCTTGCCCCTATCTAATCTTCTCTGCCTTAAAATTTCTAGATTTAAGAGTTTCCTTATACCAAAATAGAACACAGTAAAAGTGATGGCATATCACTTTCAATATTTCTTTATAAAATCTGTGACTTTTGTCACATGTAACTCAGAAGCTACGATCACTGAACATCTAAAATAACATTTGACCATATACTTGGGCACAAACTCCTATTTTTATTCTCAGTGTCACAGATGAAATAAATGATGAGCTTCAGAGAGCCACAGAACAGGTCCACAAAGAACCTCAGAGTCTTCCCTGGGACAAGAAATAGAAATTCTTACAGCCCATATGTGCCAGCTACTTTATTTGTCAATGTTTAGATAGGGACTGGAGTTGAAGACTAGGGTTAGGGGTTGAAAATTTTCATGCATATAGGAAGTAGGTAGTAATATAAGACAGTCAGGTTGGTTCTTTGTCAGACAGTAGAGAACACAAAGATACCTGATGAATGAATATCCCTCCATTACAGGATTAGGGGGTCAAGGATGAAATGATATAGCTGGAACAAAATGCAGTGTAGATTGTTGCCAGATTTTCAAATTCTTAAAAAGGACATTAGAAGTCTGAATTTCCATGTGAAATCTCCTGATTTTCTTTCTAATTTTGAAAAGCACTTTATGTAATTTTATGTAATTCTTAAATGTTTTAACTGGGAAATTACCAACAGAATTTTAAAATATAGTACAGAGGCTCTTAAGGTACTCTTCCGGTTCACTGGAGATGAGTCCTCAAATATTTGTATTTAACCAGTTTGTTTTACTACTATCTGTTGTTATCTCTTTTTCCTGACTATTAAAGAATCAATTGAAAATTTCTAGTCATAACCAAAGATATCTTCAGAAGTGATTTGTTGTAGCACTATTCATAATAGCCAAAATCTGTAATGGAAATGACCCAAGTGCCTAACAACAGACAATTGGATAAAGAAGCTATGGTACATCTACACAATAGAATAGTACACAGCTGTTAGAAAAAAGGAAGTCATAAAATTTGCTGACTACATGGATGGGACTTGGAGAGTATAATGCTCAGTGAAATGAACCAGATGGACAGGCACAGACATAGAATGATCACACTCATTTGCAGGATATAAAGAAACATAGTAGTAGAATAATACCCAATAACAATAGGAACAAAGGCCAGGAGGACTAGTTCTTAGTAGAAAGCTTGCCACAGTTGGGGTATTGGGGTAGGGGTCTTAGTCAGAGAAGGGACCACTATGATAATGATGGTGGGAAGTGATCACTCTGAACAAGAACAGGGTGCTGAAAGGAGGCAAAGTTATATGCATGATACCCTTTTAGTAACAGCATTGCCAACTAAAGTGCCTAAAAGTAAAAGAGAAAAGTTTCTGCCATAGAGGCAGGCTTGGGGGCAGAGGGAAACTGGGGATATTGGTGGAAGGAAGTGGACACTTGTGAAGTCATACATTCAAACATTGTATGGCTGAATTTCAAACTTGAACAACTTTGTATCTCATGGTGATTCAATACTTTTTAAAAAGTGGGGGGTGGCTCAGCGCCATCTTGCCACAATCAACAGAGAAGCAGCAGGCATTCTGGTGAGCAACGCGGCCCGGAAAATGCTCCGGACCCGAATTGGGGCCAGCAACACTGGGGAGCCGGAAGGAGGAGGTGCCGCCAGCACACCTTCTCCAGATGGAGCCCTGGCGACACTGAGCAGCAACTAACACGGCTCCAGGATTCGGGACTGGGACACATCCGAGCCTTGCGGCCGCTAATGCAGCCGCGCGACCTTTTCTAAAACCTGAAAACATACAATCTTTTAATGGAAAACTAATTATCAAATGCTTCCTTATTAGGTTTATCTTGTTTGGGGGTATAACTCCCACAACAATAATGAGTTTTGTGTTGAAATATGGAACGTAATCAAGGTGAAGAGAAAATGAAGTGAAATTCATCAGTTATACAGTTGGGGTGGGGGGCGGGGGTATACCGGGGATTTTGGTGGTGGAATATGTGCACTGGTGAAGGGATAGTGTTTGAATACGGTATAACTGAGACATAAACCTGAGAACTCTGTAACTTTCCACATGGTGATAAAATTAAAAAAAATAAATAAATACATAGCACTGGTATAATTTTTATAAATTTTGGTTTATCTGTTGTTATTATTAGATGATTAAGAATAAAACAACAAACAAACAAACAAAAAAAGTGGGGGGTGGGAAAGAAGTGGTGTCTAATTCTCAATGATATTCATGATGGTAAATCCTTGTTCTGAAGATCAGTTTTATATTTTAAAACAATAGTTTATTCATTAGGCAGAATCTGGTGGAGGTTTTCTTGTTGTTTGGTTTATCTTATTTTATTTGCAAACAGTAATTTCAACATGTCAATATTTTCAAATTATTTAAAGGACATTAGAAGTCTGAATTTCCATGTGAAATATCCTGATTTTCTCTCTCATTATTGAAAAACATTTTACGTGATTATTAAATTGTTTTAAGAATTAAGAATTAAGAAATCTAAAGTTTTAACTGAGAAATTACCAACAGAATTTTAAAATATAGTACAAAGGTTCTTTAGATACTCTTCCAAGGTTCACTGGATATGAGTCCTCAAATATTTATATTTGATTGTTTTATTTAACCATTGTTATTCTATAGTTAGTCTTCTCCTTCTCCTTCTTCTCCTTCTTCTTCTTTCTTCTTCTTCTTCTCTTTCTCCTTCTCCTTCTCCTTCTCCTTCTCCTCCTCCTCCTCCTTCTTCTTCTTCTTCTTCTTCTTCTTCTTCTTCTTCTTCTTCTTCTTCTTCTTCTTCTTCTTCTTCTTCTTCTTCTTCTTCTTCTTCTTCTTCTTCTTCTTCTTCTTCTTCTTCTTCTTCTTCTTCTTCTTCTTCTTCGTCTCCTTCTCCTCCTTCTCCTCCTCCTCCTCCTCCTTCTCCTCCTTCTCCTCCTCCTCCTCCTCCTCCTTCTCCTCCTTCTTCTTCTTCTTCTCCTTCTCCTTCTCCTTCTCCTTCTCCTTCTCCTTCTTCTTCTTTTCTTCTTCTTCTTCTTCATCTTCTTCTTCTTCTTCTTCTTCTTCTTCTTCTTCTTCTTCTTCTTCTTCTTCTTCTTCTTCTTCTTCTTCTTCTTCTTCTTCTTCTTCTTCTTCTTCTTCTTCTTCTTCTTCTTCTTCTTCTTCTTCTTCTTCTTCTTCTTCTTCTTCTTCTTCTTCTTCTTCTTCTTCTTCTTCTTCTTCTCTCCTCCGCCTCCTCCTCCCACACATACCCAGTAGTGCTCAGGGCTAACTCCTGGATCTTTGCTCAGAGATTATTTCTGATAGGCTCAGGGGACCATATTTGGTGCCAGGAATTAAATTTGGGTCCACCACATGCAAGGCAAACACCTCACCCCCTATATATACTATTGATCCAACTCTTTTGGTTTTGGGACCACATCCAGAGGTTCTCAGGGCCTACTCCTGGATCTCTGCTCAGGGATCTTTCCTGTTGGTGCTCAGGAGACCATATGCAGTACTGGGGATCAAACTGGCATTGGATGCATGTAAGTTAAGCACCTTAACCCCTGTGCTGCCTGAAAAATGGAGTATCCATCCTCTTGACTGGAACCTCCAAAGTATGAATAATTGCTCTATGGCTACACTTGACTTAGGGGTGGGAGAAGCAGTGAGCTCTCTTATTTCAAGGAGATTCTAATGAAAAAAAAAAAAGATCCCTTTCAGTGGGAACACCATACTCCCCACAGAGTCAGGAACCATGATGGTTCTACTTTTAACTTCATCTCTTAGGGAAAGGAAAAACATCCTGGGGTTGATTGGGGATGGACCATTTTTTTCTTTTTGGGTCACACCAAAAAACACAGGGGATACTCCTGGCTCTGCACTCAGGAATTACTCATGGCAGTGCTCGGGGGACCATATAGGACGCTGAGGATCAAACCCAGGTCAACTGCGTGCAAGGCAAATGCTCTACCTGCTGTGCTATTGCTACAGCCCCATGGGCCTTTTTTTTTAAACCTAAGTTTTAGTGAACCAAAGATGTGGGGGAAAGGTTGCATCAAGTTCATATATTAGGGATTTTATATGTACTGTAAGAGCTTACAGAATTTTATTTTCAGGTGTGGATCCTAATGCCAAGTCCAGGTTGGCAGAGAAAGTCTTATTGATACTTTAATCACAATATCATAGCACTAGGCAGAGAAACTGAGGAACATGAGGCAGGCAGTTTGGCTATGAAGGCTCAGTTCCTGTAAATATGGGGAAGGAGATGCTATGAATCAAATTCTCAGAGAAGGCTGAGATCAGGAGTTGTCCTGAGAAGACTGGATTTTCTGTCATAGGAATATTGATGGGAAAAAGACAAACTATATTAATCAGAATAAAATCCTGTAAGAGGAACTAGGGTATAAGTCAGGGGCAGAGAAGGGGAGGAGGGAGAGAGAGAGTGTTGTGGTGTCTGTGGGAGGGAGTATGGGATGGAAAAAGAATCTTGCACTGCAAAATTATTGAATGTTGAAGTGTTCCTTGGTTCCTGACTAGAGTGGGATTTATTGGGGAAGATCTGGGAAGATTCTGGGCAATCCTGTATTATGAAGCAATGAAAAACGGTTGTTTCCACCATGGAGGGGAGAGGTGATTCACCTTTTAAATAATCAACTTGATGTTTTCAAACACCTGTTGTGTCCTCAAAACATTTTTAGACTGAGTCCTGATTTGAAATAGCGAAAGGTATCTCAATAGTAACTGTCCAAATCCTCCTAACGACTTGGAAAATACTTGGAACCTATCAATATGGTAGAGAGGATTAACCACCTTCACAAAATATAGGTTCACATAGGTTGGTGGGTAAAAAAGTGTGATCTACGTAGACATGTGTTTTATGCTATACATTTTATTTTTTATTTGTGGATTTTTGCCTCTGTCCCAGTGCCTGTTTTTAGCTTTAATGCCTATGATTCTTATGTGTGTCCCTACATGACTTTTTTGTGCTGCTTGCTGCAGTGACACAGAGATTGTCTGGCGTAGAGAGGAATTTACCTGGCGAGCCTGGATATGCCTCCTTAGAGTCCAACAGAGGCTCCAGGAGTCTCATCGTTTCTGATGTTTGCATTGACTCTTACTCATTATTCTTTCAACAGCATGAATTAAACAAATTTGCACCAGATGTTGCGTTAGAACTGAAGATAGGCAGTCTTTTCTTAGAGAAAGGGACACTATGGGGGATTGAGGGAAACTAACATAATTACACAAACAATGATTTGATTTAATTGCATTGTGATAGTGCTAGGAAAGAAAAATATAGGAGGCAGTAAAATGGAAAATAGGACTTAAACTATTCTGGGTTTTAGTGAGGCTGTTGTGAGGAAACCCATCGAGCTGGGAAGAGGGGAATGCTTATAAGCATGGAGAGGGAGGGGCTGGCGGGGGAGGTGGGGGGAGGAAGAATGGAGTGGAGATGTCCAAGCAGGTAGGTGAGAATCCGGTAGGTGGGAAATAGCTTGTTTCATTTTTTTCTTTTTTTCTTTTTGTATTTGGGTCCCCTTCAGCAGTGTTCTGGGCTTACTCCTAGCTTTTCACTTGGGGGTCACTTTTTTTTTTAATTTATTTATTTTTAATTAGAGAATCACCATGAGGGTACAGTTACAGATTTATACACTTTTGTGCTTATACTTCCCTCATACAAAGTTTGGGAACCCATCCCTTCACCAGTGCCCATTCTCCACCACCCGTAAACCCAGTGTCCCTCCCACCCTCCCCAATCCCATCTCCCCCCCACCCCACCCTGCCACTGTGGCAAGGCATTTGGGGGGTCACTTTTGGGGACCATATGGAGTGCTGGAGATCAAACATGGGTCAGCCACATGCAAAGCAGGCACCCTAACCACTGCACTCTCTCCCAGTCCCTGTCTAGCTTGTTTCTTGGGAAGGAAAAAGAATACCCGCGTGCCGGGAGCAGAGTGGGCATAGCAGGGGGTGAGGGAGAGGTAAGACAGCAAGGGAACTCGTTTGGAGCACGGGTGCTTGGCTTCCACTCACCAAAGCACTCAGGCTGCTATGTGGAGGACTGAACGGGAGGCAGAAGTAAGCAGTAGAGACAGACCTGGGAGAATTATCTGCTGAGTGGGGAGGGGTTAGTTTTACTGAGTAGTCATTTGGGGACTCTAGTCATCTGGGGACTCTAAGAATGGGGTTAGAGGAAGGACTATATACTCATGGGCAGGACTTGGGCGCCGGCCAGTACTAGGCAAGGAGATTAATGAATGTTCATTACTCATGCTGTTGTGTGCAGAGTAATTAGATCAGAGTCCTTGGAGTTTGGCATTAGCACAGTACATAAGGTATCAAGTGGGCTCTTGATGTCAGGGACTAATGGGTCTCAGTGTTCTAGTGGCATGATCCCTTCTCTTCTATCTGAGACACGTGCCTTGCCCCAACACCCGCTGCCTTGTATGTCATCAGGGTGACTGGGTCACTTCTCGGCAGGTCATTTATGGTCAGTGGTCTGGAATAGGCAATATTCTGACTGGGACCAAGGTATCCTCTGCCTGCCTCACCTCTCTTCATCCTGGGCTGACCTGTTTGATGACATCTGGTGTCAGGAAGAGACTCAGAGAGAGAGAGAGAGAGAGAGAGAGAGAGAGAGAGGTTTCTGGGAAAGACTCTGGCAGGAAGGCTGTGTCGAGAAATCTTTCCCTACAAGTAAAAGTGGGTATGTTACCCAGGAGGTCAGATGGTCTCCTCAGGGGACAGTGGAATGACCTGAGCTAAGCCTGTTGGGCTGAGTCCACCCCACCATGTTGTCTGTGAAGCATTTGAAAATTCCTCTACACTGAAGCCGGGAGATGCTGGGGTCTTAGCGAGGCGTTTCACGCTGTCATCAGACTTTCCCAGCTTCTGTAGGCCCTGTCTACGGTATCTTAAGAGCCAGCGAATTCCCTCAACTCCTGAAAATTCATCAGGAAAAAATTTCAGAGTTTATAACAGTTCCCTGTTTGCTACTAGTGAGTAGGAATGTGGCTAGGAACATTGATAATCCAGATTACTCGGAGACCCAAAGGTGCTTTCCTATCTCAGAATCTTTTTCTGTGAATTTATGTTTGCTTGGGGATGACAGCGCAGACTTGGTGATGCCACTTTATGATTTGACTTTATTAGATGTTTGTGAGAAGCAATTCTCCTGACCCACTTCAGTTCTTTTTCATTTGGCAATTGGAATTCATACTCTCTATCCTACTGGACTATTGAGGAATTTATATATGAAATTGGTTGTCTTTCTTCTCCATCCATTCTCAGAACCATTTTGGGGAGCTGAGGACCACTTGGAGTTTTTGTTTCTGGTCTTGAAAAAAATCCCTTATTTCCCTGAGGCATCTCTATCTTCTCTTGTTCAGACATGGGACCCTGGTACAAAATGAGCTAAGAATTATTTGTAGAGATTTTTGCTCCGTGCCAGGTACTATGTTGGCCCAGATGAGAAAGACAGAGATGAGTAGATTACAGTGGTGACTGGGAAGCACAGAGGGCAAGGACCCAGAGAGATGAAGATATAGGCAGCATTCAGTGGTATAGTTGGTATTTAGGGGAATATACCATACTGAATACATATTCTAGGAGATATCATATTCTGGAAGAAAAAGTATACCCTCTTCCTTCCAACCCCCAACTTAGGGGCTTTGGAGTGAAGCTGGGAATATGTAGCTGGGAATTTTGGGGTGCGTCACATAATCTCTTTGATTCTGTCCCTCCAATATTTGTAATAACCCAAGAATGAAAAAGGAAAATGCAGATGGGTAAAGTTCTCCACATGTGTGCCTCATCCCTCCTTCCTCCCTATGTTTCTCTCTGAATCTCTCCTTGCTTTCTTTCTTTAACATTATAAATATCTTAAAAATTAAAAGAGAAAAACACATTTTCATTGACACTTCTAGCTTCTTTCCCTCATTTTATAATCAGGTTTTCCTTTTGGAAAGGCAAACTAATTTTGGAGCGGATTCAACATTCTCATTTTACTTGACAATGTTCTGTGGTAATCCTAAAATGTTCTCACGGCCATTCTGAAAACAGAAAATACTCAAACATGGTCTCTATGGCCCAATCAGTGGGTTTCTGGCATTTAACCACTGATGTTTGTAATGCTGGGATCTCTCTCTCTCTCTCTCTCTCTCTCTCTCTCTCTCTCTGAGAGAAACAAGCCTGTTCTGTTTTTGTCTTTCTGTTTCTGACTGTCTTTTCATTCAGGCTACCTCCTTTTGCTCATATTTCTTTGTCCCTTGGATTTTTATTTTGATGTCTGTTCTTATATATTTCTCAAATATCCTCTTATATACTCTCCTATGTGACTCCAGATGCTTCCATGAGTGACCCATTATCATTTCTTTAATTTCTATTCCAACTTTACTCCTTAGCAAGACTCTGCCTCTGGGGGCTGGAGCAATGGCACAGACGGTAGGGCATTTGCCTTGCACACAGTCAACTCATGTTCAATTCTTAGCATCTCATATGGTCCCTCGAGCATTTCCAGGAGAAATTCCTGAGTGCAGAGCCAGGAGTAACCTATGAGAAAAAGACAAAAAAGCAAAAAAAAAAAAAAAAAAAAAAAAAAGGACTCTGCCTCTGGCATATCACATTCCAAAAAAACTTATATGGATTTTTTTCTCTTGCTTTTTATATTCATATAATTCTCCTAGCAGAGCTCCCGGTGGCCGAAGACCTCCAGAACCTAGCGACAGCCATGCTCAAGGCCCCTCTCCACACATTCGGACAAGCCTCATGCATGAAGGTACCAGCAGAGGAACCCAGGTGTGTGGGACCTGGAGTTGAGACCTCCAAGCCTGCTCAGATCAGGACTGGGCCTCCTCTGCCCAGATTTCCCATTTCCCAGTAGCTAGGTGGTCACACCCAGGGACTGCCCCCGGCGCCATGGAATCCCATCAACACCCAGCATCCAGAGACTTAAAAGCAAGCTCCTGGAAGCGCGCGGCCGCAAAGCATCTGTGCAATATCTTATAGCTTACTTCTCCCTCTGGAGAACCTGGCAAACTACCAGGAGTTTCCTGCCCACATGGGAGAGCCTCACAAGGTCCCCATGGTGTATTAATATGCCAAAACTAGTAACAAGCTGGGTCTCATTTCCCCGATCCTGAAAGAGCCTTCAATGTGGCATCGTTGGGAAGGATGAGTAGAGAGAGAGACTTCTAAAATCTCAGGGTTAGGACGAATGGAGACGTTACTGAGACCGCTCAAGAAATTCGACGATCAATGGGATGATGATGATGATGATGATGATGATGATGATGATGATGATAATTCTCCAAACATATTGTCCTTTTTTTTTGTGGGGCAGGGTGTTTGGGCCACATCTGTGTGGTGTCCAGGGAATCATCTGGTGCTGAGGATGGATCCCAGGCCTCCTTTATGCAAAGCACATGCTTAGCCCTTTGAGCCATCTCCTTGGTTTTGTGTCCATTGTCTTTAATGACCTTTTGTAGCTAGTTGGCGAACCTCTTTCTGCCCATCCTTTAAGATTTGAACTGTCTGTCTCCCTGGATGTTTCCCGAGTATGTATCCCCCTTCCTCTCCATACTTCAGAACTCAGTGCTCTGATAGACTCCTAATGTTTCCCTCTAACTTTGCATCACTAGACTGTCAAGGGTTGTTTCTCATTGCTGGGTCTCCTATCCAGACTTTGAAATGCAGTTCAGGGAACTTAAATTCTTAAGTTCTCTGTGAACTCCCAGCACAAATTAAGATGCCCTATACCATATGAAGAAAGAATATTTTGATGAAGTGAGAATAGATGGCTACATGATTTTAGAGTTTGAGACTAAGAGATATGAGTTGGTAGATGAACCCTAAAGTAGATTAGCATTAAAAATGATCAGCTGCATCTCAAAAGGAACAGTGACCAAAATACAAAGACAATCAACAGAACGTAAAAAATATTTACGCAGTACCCATCCGATAAAGGGTTGATATCAAGGATATACAATGCACTGGTTGAACTGAACAAGAAGAACACTGCCGACCTGATCAAAAATGGGGTGATGAAATGAACAAAAACTTTTCCAAAGAAGAAATCCGAATGGCTGAGAGGCACATGAGAAAATGCTCAATATAACTAATCATCAGGGAGATGCAGATCAAAACAACAATGAAATATCATCTCACAACACAGAGACTGGCCCACATCCCAAAAAACAAAAGCAACTGGTGTTGGCGTGGATGTGGGGAGAAAGGAACTCTCCTTCACTGCTGGTGGGAATGCCGACTGGTTCAGCCCTTTTGGAAAACAATATGGACGATCCTCAAAAAATTAGAAATTGAGCTTCCATTTGACCCAGCAATACCACTCCTGGGAATATATTCCGGAGAGGCAAAAAGGTATAGTAGAAATGACTTCTGCATTTCTATGTTCATTGCAGCACTGTTTACAATAGCCACAATCTGGAAAAAACCGGAGTGCCCAAAAACAGATGACTGGTTAAAGAAACTTTGGTACATCTACACAATGGAATACGATGCAGCTGTCAGAAAAGATGAAGTCATGAAACTTGCATTTAAGTGGATCAACATGGAAAGTATCATGTTGAGTGAAATGAGTCAGAAAGAGACAGACATAGAAAGATTGCACTCATATGTGGAATATAAAGTAGCAGAGAGGTACGAGCTTGCAATGATGCAAGTTCTGGCAGAAATTTCTCTGGACTTAGTTACTAAAATACTAAAATACAGAATCCAAAACCGTGTGGCTGCTAGTGCAGCCTCTCGACCTCATATCTCTTCATTCTCAGCAATGGAAAACAAATTATCAAATGCTTCCTTTTCAGCAGGTCCGACTTTAGGGGGAGAAACTCCAAACAATAATAGTGAGTTTTTTGTTGAAATATTGAATGTAATCAAAGTAAAGTGAAAGTAAAGTGAAATTTATCAGATACCCAGGCGGGGTGGGGGTCTGGGGTGGTGGGGGGTGATGGGGGGTGGGGGGGAGGTATACTGCGATTCTTGGTGATGTAATATGTGCACTGGTGAAGAGATGGGTGTTCAAGCATTGTATAACTGAGACTTAAGCCTGAAAGCTTTGTAACTTTCCACATGGTGATTCAATAAAATATATATATATAAATAATAAAAAAAATGATCAGCTGTGGGGGCTGGAGCAATAGCACAGCGGGTAGGGTGTTTGCCTTGCATGTGGCCAACCTGGGTTCAAATCTCAGCATCCCATATGGTCCCCTGAGCACTGCCAGGAGTAATTCCTGAGTGCAGAGCCAGGAGTAACCCCTGAGCATCACTGGGTGTGACCCCAAAAAGGCAAAATTAAATAAATAAATAAATAAATAAAGTAAAAATGATCAGCTGAAGACTTATTTCACTTGGGATTTTTATTGTATACCCAATGGATGGCTTCAGTAAATTCTTCATTGGAATAAATGTGGGCCTTATCTAATAGACCTAGTTTTATAGATCCCCCCATTTGGGTCAAGAGATGAGCTCCATGTTCCCAATGGTATTGAAAATCTCTTTGGGGTTTAGCCTGAAATTCTTGAACTCAAGAAGAGCTGTGTAGCCAGGTTAGAAGTGGGACTATTTAGCATGGGGAAGTCCATGGTGCTGCTATTTGACTGACAACTTCCAGCAAGAACTTCAGAATGAAGGTCAGGTTCTTCTGTGGTACAAATGGGAATAAAGTGGCTATGAATTTGGTGTCAGGGGCAGATAAATTTTCACATTAAAGGTGGTTAAGAAGGTTTTGTGGGGAGAAGTAGGGAGAATTCAGGGGATAGATGCTGAATTCAAATCTTTATGCAAATACTGGGAACTGAGAGCTGGGAGATTAGTGTATGGGATTTCACTCTCATGGAACCCGTAATCAAAGTTCAGCAATAAGTTAAACTAAAGAAATGATGTGATTGCTAGTAGAAATTGCCAAGATAAGACAAAAAGGAAGGTCTACAATAGTTCTTGGATCCCTGGGGAAGACTATGGTAATGTTAGGTTAACATTCAGTGATGGTGAGGAGAGTAAGGGAAAGAAAGTGCTGTGTATTCCTGAAAACCAGGAAGGGAGAAGATCAGAGGCAAGGGAGGCCTGAAGTGGGGTGAAAAGTCCAACAGGAGAACTTGGATTATGGAGGCATGTACGTGCACGTGTGCGTGCGTGTGTGTGCGCTCCCCATCACCAAGACTGGAGTAGTCCCTGAACACCAGTGGCCCCCAAACCAAAATGCTTTAAAAAATAAAACTGGCTGAAGAGATAGTACAGGGATTTAGGCATTTGATTTTTCCCTCCCTCTACCTTTAGCCCTGACTTAATCGCAGGTACTACATATGGTCCCCTGAGAACAGACCCAGGAGTAAGTGCTAAGCACACCTGAGTGACTGAACAACCAAAAATACTGGGTAAAGATAACATCTTACTACTTTCTTAGGATATTAATAATTTTTACTACTTGTGTTGTTGCACGCTTCGATTTCTCCATCCCTCTCAGAGAGCCTGGCAAGCTACTGAGAGTAACCCACCGTCACTGCAGAGCCTGGCAAGCTACCCATGGTGTATTCGATATGCCAGAAACAGTAACAATAAGTCTCACAATGGGGATGTTACTGTTGCCTGCTCTATCAAATTGATGAGCAACGGGATGACAGTGCTGCAGTGCTACTTGTGAGGTTATAGAATGTTTTCATTTATTGTATATTTGCACATAGTATCTGATCTTATTCAGTTACTGGAATTTTAATAGCTTTTATTGATACATATTTTTGCTATTAACTTATTTATTGTTAATAACAATATTTTGTTACTTCGTTATTAACTTATCACTGGTTTACAATATTGTGGGCTTGAGGGGGTTATCATCATATCTTTATATTTGTATAATATACATTATACCTATCACCCAGTATACCTGACCACTACACAATGGTTACCTGACCACTACACAGATCCTTATATTTGTTTGGTTCTCTCTAGCAGCACTGCAGTTGCTTCTGAGTCTAGAAGTGAGATGTGTGTGTATGCGTGCATTGATTTATTAATTTAAAATTAATTCATAATTAAAAATAGACCTTTTGGCTTATTTTCTTGAAAAACATAGTTTTACAATAAATAAAATCATTATAATGTTTTCACATTGATGTACAGAGTTATTGTATCCCATCACTACTCAAGCACATTCATCACTGTTCCTGTGTCTCTTGTTCATCTCTTTGTTTCTTCCCTAGTACTACCTCCACTATTTGTTAATAGAGTTTTGTAATCCAAGGACAAGGGTTTGTTCTCATTGGGTAATCTACATTCCCTTACTTTGTTTCCTATATACTGCAGATGAGAAATATTTATCCTTCTCTCTGATTTATTTTGCTTAGTATGATACCTTCCAGTTCCATCACATTGCAGCAAACAGCAAACCTCAAGATTTCATTGTTTTCTTACAGCTGCATAGTATTCCATTGTGTCTATATCTCACAACTTTTTTTAAAATCCATTTGTCTGTTATAAAAATAGAAATGTTACACAGTCTATAATGATCTGTTACCAAGCTTATGCTTTATCCAGAACGAAGAGAGATGGGGCAAATGGGGATGAGAGCAGAGTCAAGGATGATACCTTGCCAACTATAGTTCCTCTTTCCCTGATTGTGGTTAAAGGAAAGGACACTCTAGGCCTCTGGGTATTTGAGGGGGTGATTATCCCCGGATGCCTGATTAAACATCCTGGTGATTACCAGGGTGATCTGACACCTTTCCTATCGTTCATGTTCTTTCCGTTTTTTTCTCTACTTGGAGACCGAGTTCTGTTTAATTTATTTAAAATAAATGACATTTGGACCACCATAATGTACAACACTGTTAAATACTGTTCTTTTCGATATGGGGGGTGATGTTTCCTGCATTTAGGATACTTCAGAGGTACTTCTACTTGATCATCTCACACTGACCACTTGGGCTGCAGTAAATTTCCCCAAGCAGCTTGAAGCTGACCAATCAAGTGAACTTGATATGTCCAGAAGGCAAATTAGCCGAATTTCATATATGCTTGCCAGAAAAATGTCCTCAATGTTCGAGGCTTTGAATAATCTGACAGTGAAATACCATGTATCTTTTAAAGGTGAGCTAATATTTGAAAATGGTCACTTTCATTAAGAACCAAGGGTGAGAAATAAAGGAGGTTTAGGTTGGAAATTAAAAAAAAACAAGTTTTGGAGGGGATCACTCAAACTATTAAACTATTCTGGAGGCCTGGGAGCCCCACTGGCGTTTCTTGGCTCACAGGACTGTCCAGTGGAAGGGGCTGAGGATGCAATGATGCAAAGGCCCTGAGGGCGCTGAGGGCCTCTAGAGCTTTACTCAGTGATATGTGAGGGACCTGATGATACCAGGATCTAAACCTGGGTGGGATACAGGCTAGGCTTACTGATCTTGAATACTTGGTTTACTTTCTTATTTGGCTCCTGAGGCAATTATAAAAGTCTATTCAAAATGGGAGACAGTTTTAGAAAAATAGAATCTCATTTGGGGTGAGTATACAACTTTCCAGTATCATGAAACAGCAATATGTGGTGCTTATTTAAGTGGAATTATGAGATACACATTTTCTTCTCTTTATTTTGTTATTATTATTATTATTGCTTTTTGGGTCACAGCTGGTGATGCACAGGAGTTACTCCTGGCTCTGCACTCAGGAACTACTCCTTGCGGTGCTCAGGGGACCATATGGGATGCTGGGAATCGAACCCGGGTCGGCCGCGTGCAAGGCAAACACCCTACCCGCTGTGCTATCGCTCCAGCCCCCAATTATTATTATTATTAATGGGCTGGTGTGATAGCACAGTGGGTAGGGCGTTTGTCTTGCATGCGGCTGACCTGAGTTTGATTCCTCCATCCCTCTCGGAGAGCTTGGCAAGCTACCCGTGGCATATTCGATCTCAAAAACAGTAACAAGTCTCACGATGGTGACATTACTGGTGCCTGCTCGAGGAAATCAATGAACAGCAGGATGACAGTGCTACAGTGCTATTATTATTGATAGTACCCACTTTTGTTTTACATTAAAATTATTATAGATAATGTAATGTGTTTACAATGGTGTTGGCAGTTATCATCTTGGTATACATAATTACCATACCTCACCACTACCAAGGAGCCCGAGACCCCTTCACCTATGCCCCATCATGTGCAACCCACATACTACCCATCGAATCTGGTATTCTCATTTTTTCAACATACTTTTTTATTCTGATGATATGAAAAATCGGGGAGTCATCAGTTCTAAGGAAGTTTCAAGGACGAAATTAATTTGAGAAAACTTTCTGATGCGAGGAAAAGAGATGAAAGTGAAGGTCTTCAATGTTGGGGCCTGTTAAAGTGAGGCTTGGAGGCAGAATGGAGGCAAATGCTACAAATGAAATTCTTTTAAAATAAGAATGCAGTGATTAGCTTATTAAAATATGAATTCTTTTAGAATAAGAATTAAAAATTTTTTTTTATTGAATCACCATGGAAAAAGTTACAAAGCTTTCAGATTTAATTTCAGTTATTAAATTCTCAGTAACTCAACAATCAGACCCCCATCCCTTCACCAGTGCACATGTTCCACCACCAAGAATCCCAGTATACCCCCATCCCACCCCCCTTCACACCCGTGTGGCTAATGATCTTCACTTTATTCTCTATTTACTTTGAATACATTCAATATTTCAATAGAAAACTCACTATTATTATTTGGAATTTTCCGCCAACAATCAAACCTGCTTGAAAAGGCATCATTTGATAATTTGCTTTCCATTGCTCTAGATGCATTTCTATAAGAAGTCGGGGTGCCAAAATTGGTTGGTAGATCTCCAAGAGCATAGTCTTTAAGGAGCAGAGGAGCCATTTTTGTGTGTGGCTGCTCCGGATCTCATCTGGGCGGAGAGCGTGCCGGTAACACCCCATCCCATGATCTCCTGTGCACCACGTCACTGCAAACTCATACCTCTGAATAGTGGGATCTAGAAGATGGCGGACGCCACGTGGGTGTCGCTGCCGCTGCCGCTGCTGCCGCCTCCCCCATAGCAAGAAGGGGTTGAGAGAGAAAAACCTTTCCCCTCCAGGGATGGTATGGGGTTGTCGCTCAGTTCACAGTCTAGATTCATTTCTATATGAAGCCGCGGGGTGCCAAAATTGGTTAGTAGACCTCCAAGATCATCTGGAATAAGAATTTTTTTTTAAAAATAAGAATTATTAAAAAAAATAAGAATGCAGAGATTATTTCCTATTAGTAAAAAGTTAAGATCAGTTATTTTGGTAGAGTTTTAAATGGGAAGTCAGGGAAGTTATCTTAGTTGTCTGTCAATTTCTGTCTCTCAATAATTGGAGCCTTTTCCAAAGAACAGACTGGGGCCCTAGATGGGGTGTGGTCCTTTCCAACCTCCAGCCCTTATGATTAACTTCTTTAATCCTCAGATGTGCCATGGTGTCAGATCTTACTTACATCAGAGTTGTTCATTTCCTCATGGAGATGACTTGGCTTAATAGGATTTTAGTGTTCCTTTAATGAATTCTTGTGTGAGCCTGAACCACAGTGAGGCTAGAGACTGGAAACAGAAACGGCCAGTGTGGTTTGCAGGAAGCAATTTGTTTCATTCTCTGCTGAGATTCTAGAAGCTCTGTAAGGTTGCTGCTCTAAAATCTTCCCGACTAACCCCAGGTCCTGCATTTCCTGATCTTCTGGCACTCTCTAAGGTCTCTTCCAGTCTCTGCCCTACTTCTTGTTTTGAGTTAATATCAAGTAAAGGGCTCATTTATAAGTGGCTACTTCCTTAGAGACTTAGGACACTTAGAGGGGAAGGGCATTAGGGAGAAATCATTTCATTGGTATTTTCAGGCAGAGGAAAAAGAAATGAATGGCCAGGCTGAGGGTGGCAAAGGGATGGGAGACAATAATTCCTTCTCTTAGGATTTGCCAACACACACATTAGCACCTGCATCTGTGTCTGGCACTGTTTTTTTTTTCTTTTTGGGTTACACCTGGCGATGCACTGGGGTTACCCCTGGCTTTGCACTCAGGAATTTCTCCTGGCAGTGCTCAGGGGCCCATATGGGATGCTGGGAATTGAACCCGTGTTGGTTGCATGCAAGGCAAAACTACTTGTGGTGTATTCGATATGCCAAAAACTGTAACAAGTCTCATAATGGAGATGTTACTGGTGCCCACTCAAGCAAATCGATGAGCAAGGGATTGACAGTGATACAGTGATATACATATATATACATATATATGTATATATATGTATATATATATGATTGCATTTTTACTCAAAATCTTTACTGACTCCTGCTGGAGCGGTAGTACAGCGGGTAAGGCATTTGCCTTGCATGCGGCCAACCCGGGTTCGAATCCCAGCATTTCATATGGTCTCCTGAGCACTGCCAGGAGTAATTCCTGAGTGAAAAGCCAGGAGTAGCCCCTGTGCATCATCAGGTGTGACTCAAAAATAAAAATAAAAAAAAAAACCTTTTAATGACTCATCTGTGGCATTTTTGATGTTTAGATTTTGGTTATTGTAAATAGTACTGCAATGAGCCTAGGTGAACACTGCCCTTTTATTTATTTGTTTAATCCCCCCACTGGGCTGGAGCGATAGCACAGCAGTAGGGTGTTTGCCTTGCAAGCAGCTGACCGGGGTTCGATTCCTTTGTCTCTCTCAGAGAGCCCGGCAAGCTACCGAGAGTATCCCACCTGCAAGGCAGAGCCTGGCAAGCTACCCGGGGCATATTCAATATGCCAAAAACAGTAACAAGTCTCACAATGGAGATGTTACTGGTGCCCACTTGAGCAAATCGATGAGCAACGGGATGACAGTGACAGTGACAGTGACAATCCCCCCACTACTTTAAACACTGTGGCTTACAAAGATGCTCATGATGGTTTGTTACAGGAATTCAATATCCCAATCCCAATTCTACCACCACTGAGACCTTCTTGCCACCACTGTCTCCATTTTCCCAACCATCCCTCCAGCTTGCCCCTTGAGGCCCACAATAATTTATTTTTCATTGCTTGTTACTATGAGATGGCTAATGGAATGATCAAAAGATATTTCAGTCAAAGAAACTTTGTGAAAAGAAAGTAAAAGAAAATTTGTGAACATTGTTCTACCTCATCATGAAGACATTAAGTCTTTATCTGCAGGTTTGTTAAACTATTGTTGCAAGTCAAACCTTCTGTGTTAACGTCTTTGTTAGTGGAGATTAGTTGGCTTCAATATTACATTTCCTTCCAGTACTGTGTGCTGTGTGCTCCTACTCCTCCTGGGATGAACACTAGAGAGCAGTATAGGAGTTAGTGTTGTGGAATTTGGAGAGATCACACAGCCATGAACTTGGTCACATGCTCCAGAAAATCCAGAATATTTGATTAGGGAGTCCTGCTGGAGGCATAGTAGCTGTTGTTGGGGTGTGAGTGTGGCTGCCAGGCTTTGGTATAGCTGGGTCTATATCTAGCTTTGATTGAACCTGAACTTCTTGCATGCACTCAGCTCTTTTTTTGTTGTTGTTGTTGTTTTTGGGTCACACCCGGTGATACACAGGGTTACTCCTGGCTCATGCACTCAGGAATTACTCCTGGTGGTGCTCAGGGGACCATATGGGATGCTGGGAATTGAACCTGGGTCGGCCGTGTGCAAGGCAAATGCCTTACCTGCTGTGCTATTGCTCCAGTCCTGCAATCAGCTCTTTGTTGTCTCTCTCTCTTTCTCCGTCCACACCTGACAGTGCTCAGGGCTTACTCCTGACTCTTCACTCAAGGATCACTCCTGGCAGGCTGGGGGATTGTATGGGGTGCCAGAGATCAAACCCCAATTGGCTGTGTGCAAAACAAATGCCCTATCCAACTGTACCATCATACTGGCATCTTCGAGTTATCGCTACAGTCTTTTCTTTTTTTGTAGGAAGGGGCACACCTGGTGCTGCTCAGGGGTTCAAAGGTCACTCCTGGTGCTGAGAAACCTGACATGGGAACCATGTATATAAAGCCAGTGCTCCAGCCCTTTGCACCATCTCTCCAGTCCCTTATTTCCTTTTTTGTACAGGATAAACCATCATATTAATAAGATGGTAAGTAGTTTAAGAAAGGAGCGAATTAGCTGCACAATCTATAGACCTGGTTCAAGATTATTATATAACCCTTTGTATAACTTCAGGAGAACTTGTACCCGAGGATTTATTTTATATATGTAAATTCTTAGTTGAATACATTTCTCCTCCAACTCTAAGGATTTTAGAGTAAAATCACTTTCCTGAGTATTACTAATAATATCATATCTGTGTAATGGAGAGATAGAAATTATGTCTTAAAATTACCTTTAATTGGAATATACTTTAAGTACCTTAGTGGTAACTCTGTGGGGAATACAGACCTAATGAAGCAGTTTCTGAAGTAGTTGATAGAGTCTGGCTCTCTGCTCTTTAGATAGGAGGGGGCTGAGAACTATCCCCAAATGTTTTATATTTTTTTTTTTTGGCTTTTTGGGTCACAACAGGTGATGCTCAGGGGTTACTCCTGGCTCTGCACTCAGGAATTACTCCTGGCGGTGCTCGGGGGACCATATGGGATGCTGGGAATTGAACCCAGGTCGGTCACACGCAAGGCAAACACCCTACCCGCTGTGCTATCGCTCGAGGCCCATGTTTTATCTTTGGATATTGCCCACAGCTCCCTGAAATATTTTCTTACCCACAAATATATCATGGAATATTCTGGAGTGCAAAAGGCTTATAGCCAGTTATTTTTTTGTTATAAATTTTTTTGTAATAACAATATAAAATTTTTTATAATAAGAATGTGAAAGACTGGGGAGATGCCTCAAAGGGCTTGGTGCTTCATGGATGCAAGCAGCTCAGGTTTCATTCTTGGTCCCACGTGCTTTCCTGAAGACTGAAGGCGGTGACCCTGAGCACAGAGCTGGGAATGGCATACAAGTTCTGCCATGTGTGGTCAAAATTTATTTATTTATTTTTAATTTCTTTTTTCGTCTCTTGCCCACATGCCTGGCTGTCTTCCCCGGGGTCCCTCGGAGGGGATGGGCTCCAGCTTCCCTCCCCACCCCGAGCAGAGCTCCCGGCGGCCGAAGACCACCAGAACCTAGCTACAGCCATGCTCGAGGCCCCTCTCCACACGTTTGGACAGGCCTCATGCATGAAGGTGCCAGCAGAGGAACCCAGGTGTGTGTAATCCCATCAACGGCCAACATCCAGAGAGAGACTTAAAAGCAAGCTCTCAGATATCTTTAGCCTTCTTCTCCGTCTGGGAGAAACTGGCAATCTTCTGAGAGTTTCCTGCCCACATGGGACAGCCTTGCAAGCTTCCCATGGTGTATTCATATGCAAAATCTAGTAACAAGCTGGATCTCATTACCCTGACCCTGAAGAGCCCCCAGTGCAACATCGTTAGGAGGGCTGAATTGAGATGGACTTCTAAGATCTCAGGGAAAGGACGAAATGAGATGTTACTGAGCCCGCCTGAGAAATCGTGATTAACGGGATTTCGTGATTCGTGTGATTCGTGAATTTCTTTTTATTTTATTCTTTTTATTTTATAAGGTAGTTCACAATATTTGATTACATTTAATATTCAAACACTAATCCCACCACCATTTCACCTTCCCACCACCAAATCTGGGGTGTTTCCATCCCAAGCCCCAAGCCCTGTCCCAAAGCACAACCGAAATAATATATTTTGAATTGTCTGTTATAAAAAACGGCTGAAAATGCTACAAAAAAGTATTCACAGAGGAAACCATGTGAAGATTGTTCTATTTGGGCAGGGGCCATTCAGACATTCTTTAGGATATCACTAACATGTTGTTAAAGGTTGAGTGATGTAAGCTTTCATATATATATATATATGTCTGAAAATATGTATATATGCATATATATTTGTTTCCCTCTATGATTTGTTGCCTACTATTTGAACCCTATATAATGTGGTGCTGTACTCTTGGAGAATAGGTAGGGAGCATCTTATGATGTGTCATAAGCCGCATTCATGGCCTCACAGTCCAGGAATATGTTCACTCATACGTGAGGCTTGGCCCAAGAGTATGGGGAGTGGCCTTGACCATGGAGGCAGTTGGGTTCTGGAGGGTTTCAGCTGCCTTGGAGCAGAGGGGGTTCTCAGCCTACCCCCTCTGGGGCGCCCCGAGTGAAACAGCATGGCGCGGAGTCTGGTGGCATGGCTATGGCGGGTGTCATGTTGCTCCCTTCTGGGAGAAAGTCGTGTGATCTGGATGGTGGCCGATGATGAGCTTATCTGGCGCCAGCAGGAGGTGGTTATGGGCATGACCCCTGGGTCGCCGGTGATCAAAATTTATTTTGTAAAAAAGAATGTTACAATTTGCTCTGCATGTAGGCAAAGGGCTTTGTTTTTTTGTTCTCATGTACCTGAAGTTGGAGGCAATTGCAAGGGCCACGGCTGATCGTCAGGTTCCTGCTGGTTCTGACATACTGGGTTACAGTATGCCACAACTCTCTGTTTCTCCTCCATTCTGTCTTTCTCCCTCTTCTCCCCAGCTTCCTGCCTTCTGGCTGTTCAAAAATCATAACTGATTGTTTGATCCTAGGAAGAAGCCTGAGTCTATGGGAATTTCAAGCAGCATCTCACTCCTTAGATCTGCTTTCTCCTTAGCTATTCTCCTTCCCCTGGTCCGCATATCTGTTTATCTAACTTTATTTTTCATTGTTCTCTTGACTCGCAGAGCCCGGCAAGCTACTGAGAGTATCTTGTCCGCATGGCAGAGCCTGGCAAGCTCCCCGTGGTATATTCAATATGCCAAAAACAGGAACAACAAGTCTCACAATGGAGATGTTACTGATGCCTGCTTGAGCAAATCGATGAGCAACGGGATGACAGTGACAGTAACAGTGACACAGTTCTCTTGACTGAGTACTTACCACATACATACATTGCTCTAGCCACAGTCCATCGAAGGAAGCAGCACTGGCTATGTCATCCACACGTCTCTGGTGGTTGTGAGAGCGCCCTCTAGAGTGCATGGGAGGGAGGGTCACACTTTGCAGATCTGGCAGTTTTTTCATGGCCACAGCAGCAGCCCTGTAATGCAGGAGGCAGAGCGGGCAGCTCTCTGAGCACTGCCGAAGCTCCCCCATTGGGCCAGGATTTGTGAGCTGGGGTGTTTGAATCTAGCTTTTAATTTGGTTTATTTTGGGGAAGGAGGGGTATCCCTAGTGATGCTCATGGCCCCTGGGAGATACTTAGGATGTTTCTTGGCTACCTGGACTGACAGTTGAACGCTTGGGCCAGAGAATGTAGCTCTACTTGGGTCCTCTCATGCCAGGACTGTGAGGACAAATCACAGGAATCTATTTAACTTTCTTAAGACTCTTTTTACAGGAGCCGGATTGTAGAATAACTTGTCTATCCGTCCCTGAGCAAGGAATTTGGATACAGGCACCCTGGGTCGCAAGAAGGGTGGTGATCAGACCAGATAACAAGACCCATATCACAAGACCCATATCACAGGACCCAGGACTGTCCCCAGAACCGGGACATTCCTGAGTATTGGCGTGAATACTGATCTCTAAAACCATAGGCTAAGGAGTGATGTCCTTTTAAATGGATTGGTTAAGAAAGTTTGCAATATTACAAATCTATTGGCTATGAAATGCACGGGCTCTACTGTAATGGCCGGGGAAGGCCTATATAAGATCTCCTTTGGAGAAGCTCGGGGTCTTTTGCCCAACCTGCTGGACCTGCGTGTCTGTGTAGGTGGCTGGACCCTGGCTAGCCAGTCTCACAATAAACTCTGCTTGCTGTTTGCAGTCTCTGGAGTCTCTTTGTCGGTAAGGGAGATCTCGATCCGTGCCCTAACAAGGACCAGTCGTGCCACATTGGTGGTGCTTGGGGGTTCTCCGGGATCACGCTGAGTACTGCTTGGGTTGTCATGAGTGCCAGGATCAAACTGAGGTTGAGTACATTCCAGGTGGACTTAAGCCCCGTGCCCTCTTCCTGGCCCCTTGCTTTTTATTTTTAAATTCCCTATTTATTCCTCTTTCATAAAGTCATGCTGCACATTCCAGTGTACTTTAGCTGGGTTAAATGGATTAGGCCAAGGGTGTGTTTACCATGCCAGAGCCAGGGAGGATTCCAGCAGCTAGAAAAGAGCGGTGTGGCAGTGACATTCTCCAGAAAAAAAATACAGAAGAACAGATTCTGGCCGTTTGCCTGGCTCTCCCTACCTTTCCTTCTCTGTGCAGCTCTTAATCTCATCTGAGTTGAGAGTTAAGAAAGAGGATGGGTCCTTTATCCAGATCTCATTTAAGGATGCAATTTTAGTAGTCAGGGGCATGAGGAACAGCAAAAATACTAGCTTTGTTGGTGGACACCGTCGGGATGAGAAATAGGAAGGGTAGCAAGGGACCCATAAGGTAGAGTGGTTCCTGTCAAAAGTTGTGGACGTGGGGCTGGAGCGATAGTGCAGCGGGGTAGGGCGTTTGCCTTGCACGCGGCCAACCCCGGTTCAAGTCCAGCATCCCATATGGTCCCCTGAACACCGCCAGGAGTTAATTCCTGAGTACAGAGCCAGAAGAAACTCCTGAGCATCTCTGGGTGTGACCCAAAAAGAAAAAAAAAAAGTTGTGGACATATTCTGGGTCTGGACTGGGTTTCTAAAATCTCAACTTGGGTCTCTCTGTCTCTGTCTCTGTCTCTCTCTCAAGTGGAGTTTCTTGGTCCCATTTCCCCTCCCTTCGTCAGAATGCTTTCACTTTTGCCATAGGTTGTGTTTACAGCCACAGAGCATGCCCATCTCCTGTACACAACACATCCAAGACTGATCTATCATATGCCGGGCTCTCCTTTGGTCTGTGAATGTCAAGCCCGGGAACATTTCGGCCAAGTGGCTATGGGGACCAGATTCCTCTCATAGTGTTGACCAGCCCGCAAAGTCTCCTTGGAAGCCACTGGCTCTCTCTGGTCTCTGTCTCCTCCTGTGTAAAACACAAGTTGTCTCCATTAGACCCCTCTGAAGCCCCTGCCAGTTGAAGCATCCTAGTGCGTGGGATGATCCACTTGGCTGTTACTCTCCAGCTGGTCAAAGACCGCTTGAGATTCGGTGGTATTGCCCTTGCAGGGAGGATTCTGGGTGAGTCCATGTTCTGGCTCACTGCCTGTCTCACCTCTTGCCTCTTGTGCCACAGCTTCAGCACCCTTCTGCTGTGACAATACTAAATTGTAGGGAGCCATTTTACAAAGCTTGGCTCTTATCTTCTGATTAAACAGAGGCTTACTTAAATTCCTGTAGCAAGGTTGCCACTCCTGATCTTACTGATCTTATCCTATCACCATTTGTTTATCACTAGCTAACACCCATGCCACACCCTGCATTTTACTACTGTTCGTATTGGGGGTCCCGGCATGCATATCATACCACGTCCTCCCAGCAGAGAGGTATAAATACTGTAACTGCCATAGAATAAAATAAATGCTCTCTCTCTGTCTCTGTCTCTGTCTCTCTCTGTCTCTGTCTCTGTCTCTCCTCCTCCTTCTGGCTCTGCGTCTGTTCATTAGGCTGCGTCCCCTCCTCAGCCCCACAAAGGGTCCTCCCTGCTGGACAGGATGGGACCCCCACACTAAATCAACAACACATTTTTACTGACTGGATATGTTTTCTATGTTGTTCAGTCTGTTATAGACCGGCTTCTGTGTCAACGAGGTTCAGAGGGAAGATGGGAGTGTGACTGGGAAAGCTTCTTCAGGGCTCCTCCCTGGAGCATAGCAGAGTCAGGAATGTTTGTCTTAACAGCTAGCACCAATCTGAAACAGCAGAGGGTGCTGTGGACGCATCCTTGAGGCCTCAAAGTTATTCTTTGCCTCCAGAGGTCAGGGCCACCCAGTCTTAAAAGCAGACTCATCCGCCCTCAGAGTTCATTTACCTCTTTCATTCCCACCATGTCCTGTTCGAATTGTTCTTGGCGTGTGCTTATCAAGTTAATGAACAATTGCAACCAATCTCTCTCTGGCCTTTTACCTTCTATGGGTTAAGGAGAGATGGATTTTCCTTAGCCAGGCAGTTGTGACAACGGTCCAGTCTCGTTGACGCCTGGACCTGGGCTTTAACTCCTGTTGCTCCCAACAGCTGGGGAGCACAGAGCAAGCAGTGTCTGCTGGGGGCTCTGGGTGCCGAAGGAAGAGTTTTTCCAAGATGAGAAAGTCATGGCAACATTTAATATTTCAATGCTGATAGGAAAGGAGCTGAAAATGAATGCTGTTTATATTTTCTTGTTTACACATCCAGATAAACAGTTCAATATATTTATCATGTTGCTCTATATCCATAGAATGGTCACTTTGGAAAATAAAACTATATTAAAAAGTCAAAAG